>NC_089587.1:224902897-225172982 GCF_019320115.1 Miscanthus floridulus | reverse complement strand
GCCTAATCAGCCAGAGGTGGCGCATAGGGAGAAGAGATTACAGTTGGCATATAATTAATTCTAACATCCCCCCGCAAGCTGAACGTCGGTAGAACGAACGTTCAGATTGGAGCGAAAGTCGGTGAAGACGGAGGAGGGTAGTCCCTTGGTGAAGACATCAGCGAATTGCGACGTGGTGGGCACATGGAGAACACGAACAGCACCAATGGCCACCCGTTCACGGACAAAGTGAAGGTCGATCTCCACGTGCTTAGTGCGCTGATGTTGAACAGGGTTGGAGGAGAGGTAGACGGCGCTGACGTTGTCGCAGTAGACGAGGGAGGCGGTCTTCAGGTGGTGGTGAAGTTCCTGAAGAAGCTGCTGCAGCCACACGACTTCGGCGACTCCGTTGGCGACGGCGCGGTATTCGGCCTCGGCGCTGGACCGAGAGACCGTGGGTTGCCGCTTGGATGACCAAGAGACAAGGCTGCCACCGAGGAAGACAGCATATCCTGAGGTGGAGCGGCGAGTGTCGGGGCAGCCAGCCCAGTCAGCGTCGGTGTACACAATGAGCTGAGTTGGTGCAGAGCGGGGTATGATCAAACCATAGTCAACGGTGCCCTGAAGGTACCGAAGAATCCGCTTGGCTGCAACCAGGTGAACTTCCCGAGGGTCATGCATATAAAGGCAGATTTGTTGAACAGCATAGGCAATGTCAGGCCTTGTGAAAGTCAAATACTGCAGGGCGCCTGCAAGGCTGCGGTAGGCGGTGGGGTCTGCCACGGGAGGACCATTATCTGCAGAGACTTTGGCACAAGTGTCAACCGGAGTGGAGCAAGGTTTGCAGTCACTCATGCCGTGCCGACCAAGGATGTCCAGAATGTATTGCCGCTGAGAAAGAAGGAGAGTGTCCTTGGTGCGCTGAACTGCCACGCCGAGAAAGTGGTGCAGAGGGCCAAGATCCTTCATGGCAAATTCATTCTTCAGAGCCATAATCACACGGTGGAGGAGCTGCTCGGAGGAGGCAGTGAGTACAATGTCGTCCACATAGAGAAGTAAGTAGACCATCTCCGTGCCACGGCAATATATGAACAGAGAGGTGTCTGACTTTGCTTCAGTGAAACCGAGAGACAGTAGGAAGGTGGCAAACCGGCTGTACCACGCACGCGGAGCCTGCTTTAGTCCATAGAGGGATTTGTGGAGTCTGCAGACATGGTCCGGAAAGGCAGAATCAGCAAATCCAGTGGGCTGGGAGCAGTAGACAGTCTCTGACAAGGTACCGTGGAGGAATGCGTTCTTCACATCAAGCTGATGGATGGGCCAATCCCGAGAGTGAGCCAAGGTGAGGACAGTGCGAACAGTAGCGGGCTTCACAACGGGGCTGAATGTCTCATCGTAGTCGATGCCGGGACGCTGAGTGAACCCGCGAAGAACCCAGCGAGCCTTATACCTGTCCAGAGAGCCATCAGCATGAAACTTGTGCTTGAAAATCCACTTCCCGGTGACCACATTTGCCTTGGCAGGCCGGGGAACAAGTTCCCAAGTGTCATTGTCCAAGAGAGCAGTATGTTCTTCTTCCATGGCCCTGCGCCAGTGAGGATCGGCGAGAGCATCACGGCAGGAGCGCGGTAGGGGAGACAGGGCCTCGGTGTGCATAGCAAGTCGAGGCTGCCGGTACAGAGGTGGCGCATAGGGAGAAGAGATTACAGTTGGCATATAATTAATTCTAACATTACTGACTACTGAGTATGCAACAACAGAGACAAACAAGTTTCCAACAATGGCGACAATCAGGAAGAATCAGGGGGAGATTAGGTTGCCAATGGCTAGATCTGAGTGCTCCCCTGTTTAGTAAGCAACTGCATAGGAAAACCTCATAAACAAATTATTCAGGCAAAAGGTACTGGCCTGTAAAGTTCAATGATCAGATCTGGTCTATAATCCAGCCCGTCTGTTCGAGTAGAAGGTACCATTAAAAGTTCTCTTTTAGAAGGCCAATTAGTAATCCAGTGATTTTTCCAGGTGCACAATTAAGTAGGCCACCAGACATGGATAAAGCTCACATACCATGAAACAATTTGCGGTTTAAACAAGCTTACCATATCTTTACAATTTGAATTCCTTCAGGAAAAAGGCCACCACTGCATAAGACATAACCACGTTAAAATTTCAATAAAGAAAACATTTAGACATCAACATATATCCCAATTTCTGTAGTCCCAAACCTGTTATTCCGCAGATCCAACACAAAGGATTTAACATTGTTGTCCCTTAATGTCTTAATGGCTTCCTTAACAGATTCTGTAGGACGATAATGAATTGACATAATCAGCACTTCAGCACGACTTAGCATCTGAAAAACATCATGATGCTTCACAATGACATTATAACTTTCACAAAGTGGCAAACCTGCAGCATTTTGGTTAAATGTTGTCAATTTGATGTAACCGATCTTTGAGCTATCTTTGGAACCTGGAATCTCACACATCCTCGACCTCACTGGGTTTAAAGTGACTGTTTGTCTCCTGAAAATAATAAAAAAAGGATGGAATACTTAATGGCTAGTTTTCAGTAAATGGGTTTTACCCTTCTGTTCTCACTAAGTAAAAGGGGATTGTATGATTGGCTTACTTCAGAACGACATGCCTGGTATTGGTCCCACTACGAATAGACAAATCTACTGAACTTCCTTCAGGGCCCCTAGCAAATCAGTTGACAGAAGAACATCACCTCTTATTAAGAAGAGTACTCTATTAAGAATATAAAAAAATGTCCACCTAGGGCAACCAAAACTAGGGAATGCAAGTATATAATTATCTGTTTTTTTTTGTAACACTGCATTTTAGCCACTGATTATATTTACATAGTAATGATTGTTGGCCTTACTGTAAGCGTTCTGCGGCATCATATATATCCATGTCTTCAGTGCTTCTGTCATCAATTGCCAAAATGATGTCTCCAGGAAGAATGCCCGCCTTTTCTGCAGGACCACCAGGGGTGGCTGTCATGACAGCAACTCCTGAAGGTGATCCATTAATTGCCATTGGGTAACCAATCGACAAACCTACACCCGTGAGTGCGCCTTGCGTACCAGACTTCCTTCAGAAAAGATAATGACCTGCTTTGTGAAGCAGATTACACTAACTAGTTGGATCAAAGGCTTTTGTGGGAATCAATGATCGAGTTTTATACCCGCAAGCTCTTCAATTTCTCAGGTTCCAAGAAACGAGTAAATGGGTCATCCAATGTTGAAAGCATTTTCTTGATTGCTGCATCTGAAATTCAGTATTGATTAAGCAAAATGATCATAGAGAATAAAAATTGTACAGTGTGATGGTTTGCTTTCACACAAATCTGCAATGCACTTGAGTTCTGGATCATAGAATTCCCATAGATAATTAGCAATATACTAGCACTGCAGTTTGGAAATTTAGCTCCTACCAAAGGAGACGCATTGTAGTATCTGTCTGTGATAGAAAAGCTTGGGGCAATATGCGATGGTGGTTTCCTTTAAACACTTAAACTTGTCCTTGTTGTATGATAAATGTATTTGAAAACACTATGTTAAATGACTGTCGAATGCCTCATGCAGTTGTTCTGACCATGATAGAAGTGTGGTTGTGATGTATGAAAGGCCAGGTTCTGGTTCTAGTTATGAAAGGCAAAGTTGAGGCAATATTCAAGAATCATACATGTCTCTTCCCTTGTGTTCATCGGTTCATTGCGAAGGGCATTTTCACGGTATCTAAACCAACTTTGCCCATTGAAAGATTTGTCATAGTATGCTCGATCAACCGCGCGCCAAGCCTCCAGGAAAAGCAAGTTTTCCTCTGTAAGCGCCGATGCTTGGATCCCCCAACATCCAATCACAGAAAAGGCGTCAGCAGACATAAGAAAGAACCCAGAGAGATGATGAAAAGCCACATGGCTGTACCAATGATGGAACACTTACTCGAAGGTGCTGTATAAGAAGCTGCCGAGATGGACATGACCAGCACCACCCCTAAAACGACGCGCCCGAAACCAGCAGACATGAGAAGCCTGGATGCTCCATCTGGCCGCAGCGCGCTCATGGCCTTGTAGCACCGGCTGAGGTTGCCGTGCAAGGTGATCATCAGTGAAGAGTAACGAGACAGCATTCTCCTTACTGGCCGCGTCAATCTGGACACGGATGGGGATGGTCCACTCGCCAAACACTCGGTGGATCTCCTAGAGCATTGCTTCGTTTGGGCGAAACAGTAGGCAGCCCGCAGTGGTGGGCGGGGCAAGGGTTCCCATAGCGATACGACTGCTACCTGCGGTTCAGTCAGCAATGGTTCAAAGTTCAAACGATGGCTAGTCGCTAGCTAGTCCCCTCACCCAGAAGGCCAGAACCGACCTACACGAACCCCACCCGGGGCCCCAATTGCTTTGATGAATGAAGTATACAAACAGCAGAGCTTGAGAGAAGGAAGGAAGGATGGGTGGGTGGCGGAGACAGCAAGCGGGGTGTGATCACCGTGTGAAGGCGGCGAAGGGACGCCCGCGACGGCGAGGCGGAAGACGCGGCGTCGGAGACGAAGAGCGGGCGAGAGCACGTCGCCATCGATCCTCCCCCTTTTCGCTCACCCGTCGATGGCTTTTCGAATGGAATGGAGACTCGAGAGGGCGAGGCCTCCAGTTTTCTGGGGTCGCCGCTTTTCCAAGGCCAAATTGGAAAAAATTCTTCTGCGAGGAGAGGAGCCGAGGAGTGGATAACGGCCACGGAATTGCCAGGCGCTGAGAGCCTGAGACACCACGAGCTCAGCTGGTAGACGACGACGAGTCGACGGCGACGCTGGATTGGGCTAAGCGGTCTGGCCCACCACTCTGACGAGGCTGCACTTTTTCCGGGCGGGCTGGGTGGATGGGCAGCGGCCACGCCACTCGATAGCGACTCGCGTGTGTAGGTCGGGCCAATGAGGGGGTAACTATTGGGCTGGGCCGTATCTGTCCGAGGCCCACTTGTCTGACATCGCTTCGTCGTCTTGTTTTGCTGAAGAGACACCCGCCGGCGAACTAAACCCTCGTCAGTCTTTCCCACCCGCCGGCCGCCGCCATGGACGCCGGCGACGCCTCCACATCGCTTGCCCTCACGGCGGCGGAGCCATCACCGCCGAGCCCCACCAGGAGGAGCAAGAGGCCGGGCAAACCGCCGAAGCGCTTCGTGCACACCCCGATCCCGCCCTCCATCCTCTACGACCCGACCCTGGCGGCCGCCGCCACCTCCCTCCTCCCGGCCAGCTACAACTTCGAGCTCCCCAAGACGGCGCACCGCATACGGTCTGCGGCCGCCCGCCGCGTGGCGCTGCAGCTCCCCGAGGGCCTGCTCCTCTTCGCGCTCCCGCTCTCGCACCTCCTCGCGCCCTACCTCGAGCCCGACCCCGCCAACGACGTCCTCGTCCTCGCCGACGCCACCTACGGGGCCTGCTGCCTCGCCGACCGCCCCGCCACGGCGCTCGCCGCCGACGTCCTCGTCCACTACGGCCACTCCTGCCTCGTCCCCGTCACGTCCTCCCTCCTCCCTGTGCTTTACGTCTTCGTCGAGATCCGCGTCGACGCCGCTCGCCTCGCCGCTGCCGTCCGCAACGCCTTCCCGGACCCCGCCGCCGCGCCCCGCCTCGCCATCGCCGGGACCGTGCAGTTCATCGCCGCGGTGCACGCCGCGCGCGAGATGCTCACGAAAGAGGGCTACCGCGACATCGTCGTGCCGCAGGCGAAGCCGCTCTCCGCCGGCGAGATTCTGGGGTGCACCGCCCCGACGCTCAAGAAATCGGAGGAGGTGGGCGCGGTGGTGTTCGTCGCCGACGGGAGGTTCCACCTCGAGGCGTTTATGATCGCCAATCCCGGGGTGAAGGCCTACCGTTTCGACCCATTTCTTGGGGTTCTCGTTCTGGAGGAGTATGACCATGTTGGCATGAAGCAGGCGAGGAAAGCGGCGGTGTTGGCGGCGAGGAAGGCCAAGAACTGGGGAGTCATACTCGGGACCCTGGGAAGGCAGGGGAGCACGAAGGTTCTCGACAGAGTGGTGGAGCATTTGGAGGAGAAAGAGTTGGAGCACACAGTGGTGCTCATGTCGGAGCTTTCCCCGGCGAGGATGGAGCTGTTTGGAGATTCGATTGATGCCTGGGTGCAAATTGCTTGTCCACGCTTGTCCATTGATTGGGGGGAGGGTTTCAAGAAGCCAGTGCTGACAACCTTCGAGTTTGATGTCGCACTGGGCTATGTCCCTGGGTGGTGGGAGAAGGGGAGCAGGGAATGTGGTGGTGAATGTGGTAGTGGGTGTTGTTCAGGATCAGGAACTTGTGGAAACTGCAACTGCAGTGGTGGGGATTTTGGTGGTGACTACCCGATGGATTATTATTCGCAAGATGGAGGTGATTGGAATAGCTGCTACATGAAGAAGAAGCCATCTACTGGCGAGAGGAAATTGCGGGTTCGGATTGGTAAGCACTCAAATTCTTAACACTTCATACACAGCCTCCGTCTGCCGTTTGTCTTTTCTTATCCTGCACATTAGAACTTGGATGATGGTCGTTGTACTTGATGTTTGTTAAGTGATTAATATTTGCATATGTTCAAACAATCACTATAAAATTAAAAACGCATGCATCTTGCTGTTGAACTGTCCTAGTAGCTTATTTTAATTGATCAACTTGAATCAACATTTCTACAAACTCTGGCATCACTGAATCATACTTGTATGACCCAATATGCTATTTCCAACGAGGTTATCTATAAATTTACTACTCTGCGGTTAGACTTAATTTTA
Source organism: Miscanthus floridulus (assembly GCF_019320115.1). Lineage (NCBI taxonomy): Eukaryota > Viridiplantae > Streptophyta > Magnoliopsida > Poales > Poaceae > Miscanthus > Miscanthus floridulus. Next base: position 225,166,213 of record NC_089587.1, on the reverse strand, counting down.
AGATACAGGGGAGTGTTTTGTAGCCTCAAGGAAAGAAAAAAAATGAACATTAAGAACTCTTTCAATGTTGTACAAATATGTAGTTGTCTGTTGTTTCATGTTTCAGCCTCTCATCCTAGTTGTGTATGACTGACTGTATGGAAGTGTGTTAGGTCAATGGCAGGGAGAAGTTTCATTTAGTCTAATGTCACAGAAGACTGGGTAACCCTAGTTATGTGTATAATGTTTAGTTTGAGGGATCACCCCATTTAGAAATGGCCATCCTTTGGTAGGATGAACCCATTCTTAGTTATTAAGTTAACCATGTGCTAGTGAGAGATGGGGTGGTAATGGATCAACCTATTCCATTTCTGAAGCCAAACAAAGTTGTTAGTGAAAAGGTGCCTTATACCAAACACCTCCGTAGTGCTCTGCAAACTGGACTGTGATGCAAATTGTCCTGATTTAATTGTGAGGTCATCGTTTCATGGCTATACTTAGGTAGCATTGTTTTGATCCCATTTTTCTTGTGCAATGGTTTATGTTCTTTTGCAATTCTAACTAGCAGGCAATGGAGTTCGAGCCGAGGATAAGCGCAGGAATCAGGACTGTTTGTGAGGTAGCCAGATGAATAGAGATACCGAGAACAGCTTCATGGCATTCAGAATAATTTTTGACACCAGGGTTTAGTTTGGTTGTACACAACGCTAGTTCGTTCCCAGAGGCAAATCTTGTGACAGTGTACCTGTATCATTGTACTCCACCCTTCATCATATATTGTAAATTTGTATCGTACAATCTTTCATGGTAATTCCCCTGATCGTTTTAGATGTGGCCAACCGTGTTTTACATGTCTTATTTGGGCTAAGCTAGATAAAATGAGCAATGCTTGATACATTGGGCTAGGAGTATCTTCAACAGATTACTTATCGCATTTCCAATATAAAAAAATATGCAATATAAAGGATTGTGGTTGTTCCAACAGATTACTCATCCAGTCATCCTAGACTCAAAATCCAGCCCCCTTCAAATGTAGATCTACCCCTTTCCCCTATCCACGGTATTGGTAATCTCCACTCTATCCCTTCTTCCCCAAATGTAGGTCTACCTCCTTTCTCCTATACCACTTTAGGCCTTGTTGGGTTCGTATCCAAACTGGGAGATTAGGATTGAAAGGGGTTGAAGGCCTTGTTTTGGGATCAAAGGAAAATGCCCTTAAAGTACTCCCTACCTTCTATATTATATAAGACGTTTTGGTTTTTTTTAGAATAATAGCTTTTGCTACACACCTAAATAGATATTATGTCCAGATACATATTAAAAGTTATGAATCTAAAAATGTCAAAACGTCTCATAATTTAGGAAGGAGAAAGTATTAATAATCTCCACTTCAGTTTCAGGATCAAACAAACACGCCCTTGAAGGTATTAGTAATCTCTGCTTTAAAGGTACTAGTATTGGTGGAGAAGAAAATGCTACACTAATAATAATAAATCACCTATGTAAACTTAATATGTTAGATATGCTCTAAGCTACTCCCTCAGTTCTAAATTATAAGTCGTTTTGACTCTTTTTTTTGTACATTCATTTTGCTATGCATGAATGAATCAAAAAAGTCAAAGTAACTTATAATTTAGAACGGATGGAGTAGATAAAATGAGCTATGCTTGATACAGTTCAATTATCAATGCAAAGAAAATTTGACACACTTAAAATTATTTTAGAAACAGCACATATTTAAACCGTGATACATATCAACACGTACCACGTATCTAGCACACAGGAGTAACCATCATCAGCCATCCAACAGAACATATTAATATAACAGTAGGTCTCCATTCTCCAGGCCAAACGAAGCAAAAGAGTTCTAGTTCCAAAGACAAATATGGCCTATCCCGACATACATGCAAACTGTTATACTTAGGAATTTCAAATTTGCATTGCCAGCACGCAGCGCAGGCAGCCACCTTCGTGGAGCAGGTGGAACGCGTCATTGATGTCAGCCAGGTTCATGTTGTGGGTAATGTACTCATCCACCTTAATTTCCTGCGGACAGCACAAATTTTGGTTGAGCGGAGAACAAAAATTTCATCCAACACTTGATTAGGCAAGTGTTCATGATAGTGCAGTACCTTGTTCATGTACTTATCAACAAGCCATGGGACCTGGGTTCGGCTCTTGAAGCCACCAAAAGCTGTTCCCTTCCAGACACGGCCAGTAACGAGCTGGAATGGCCGTGTGTCAATCTCCTGGCCAGAAGCAGCAACACCAACGATGACAGAGGTTCCCCAGCCCTACAGGTGTGCACCCCAAATTTGAATAAGTGAAAGGGAAGGATATAGTACTCTCAAATGGCTGAATAAACAAGATACAATTCAGACATAAGCTGCAACACCCAGATATTGCAATGGGACTGCTTACCTTGTGGCAGCATTCCAGTGCAGCCCTCATAACTGAAACATTTCCAATGCATTCAAAACTGTAATCCAGACCACCATCTGTAAGATCAACTAAGACCTGCTGTATCGGTTTGTCATGGTCTTTTGGGTTAACAAATTCTGTAACTCCAAAGTTCTTTGCTGCAAACAGTGAGACAAAGATTAGAGGAAGCACAAGTAACTGCACATCCTGTACCAAAAGGCAATTTGGACTAAGAAGCTACCCCAACTGCTTGTATCAAGTTTGTACATTTGCACTCATGGATTGTCTTGGGAATTGACAATATCCCCAAAATGTACCTTTGACCATTGGGAATACATTAACACGAGGAATGTTGTAAAAAAAAATACACGAGGAAAGAAAAATCAGGTTCAGGAAATTCAGAACTCAAAAGTCACTCAGATTCAGTAACTACAGTTGTTGCATCAAAGTTTTCCTGCACTTCATAAACAATATGCTTTTGAACTTCTATTAGCTGGGCGGTAGATATACTACTTACATGGTAGAAATTATTAGGTTTAGCCTACAAAACATAACTTTGGAGATTTTTCTGTTCCACATTTGATAAAGGTGGCCACTTGTAACAAAAAGCAACAGAACTTAGTAGTCTCAATTTATTAACAGGTTCCACAACTTGCACAAAAAAGGAGACTTGAAAGGATGGAATATACCCAAAGACTTAGCCTTAGATAGGAGTGCTTGGAAAACAGCTATTCACGTGCCTGAACCTTGATTGCTTCTGCTGGGTTTCAACTCTAGCCTACCCCAACTTGTTTGGGACTTAAAGGCTTTGTTGTTGTTGTTGTTGTTGTTGTTGTTCCACAACTTGCACAAGAGAATGAACACTTAAAATACATTGGAAACAAAGGAAATTGGATTTGCCCATTTCACCAGCTGATAAACAAAAACCAACGCAAGAGGAGAATAGAGGGTCGATGAACAGAATTGCAAGGATATAAACCATACCAACGTCAAACTTTTTATTGTCAATGTCAATGCCAATAATTCGAGAAGCACCAGCAGCTTTTGCACCCTCAGCAACCTAAAAGAGAAACTCAGAAGTCAAATCCTATTCACTAACTCAGGTTTATGAGAATGACCTAATAAGAGAAACTTACTGCAAGTCCAACTGTGCCAAGGCCAAAAACAGCAACAATAGAGCCAGCTTCAACCTTTGCAGTATTCCACACTGCTCCAAGAGCTGGATGATTGTACTTTGTTAGATGTATGGACAAACTAAATACCACTTATTATTGGAAAACATTTAGAGGATAATGAGAAAATATGTAAAAGTGCTAAGCTGCTAAACATGTTCAGTAGTTCAATCAGTGTAGCACTGTAGCAGCAGTATGGTAGTTCACAATTAATTCATTTCACAGACTAAAAAAATAGGGATTTGCGTCATCACAAACAGAAATGGCGTGCAAGTTTCTGCATGAGATCAAAACCACTAACTTTTTGCTAGTTGCATAGATCATAAACAGATGTAAGAACATCTTGGTGATTGAGTATGTTAAGAAAACATTGGTACTAACTATTGCAGTTTAGGCACAAACAATGAGAAAAAAAAAACGTTGGTAGTGATACGAGTATACAGCAATACACTGAGGCAGACAAATATATAAGTATCACACGAAAAGTTACTTAGCACTAAGCCACACAACAATTTGTATGACAGGATAACTGTCCTGAGGATCAAGGAATCCTCAAAAGAATGCAGTGTGTGAGCAGACAAATATGTAGCCTGAATTAGAAATTTATATCCTAAACATAAAAGCCAGTAAACATATATGAAAAGAACATACCAGTAGGAACACCACAACCGAGCAGGCAGACTTTATCTAGGGGTGCCTGTGGGTTGATCTTTGCAACACTGACATCATGCACCACAGTGTACTGGCTGAATGTTGATGTCCCCATGAAATGGTAAATGGGCTTTCCATTTACAGAGAACCTGCTCTTCATATCATTCATCATGACACCCACGCCAGTGGCACCACGAACCTTACCACAGAGGTTGGTCTTTCCGCTCTTGCAAAACTTGCACTCTTTGCATTCTGCCTGGTAACAAGGAATGACATGATCCCCAGGCTGCACCTCAGTTACTCCTTCGCCGACACTTTCCACAACTCTATTAACACAAGCAAAAGAAAATTTGTCCATCACAGCCCAACAATGAGTTACTTCGTGTATGAAACTGAAGCAAATATATATGCTTATTACCCGGCAGCTTCGTGGCCAAGAATGCAAGGAAAGAGACCCTCGGGATCCTGCATAGAAAATGGAAGTATTAATATCATTCTAGCATTCTGACAGGACCACATGGTCAACTAGGTGTATTTGGTTTAAGGAATCAAATCACTCCAGACAAGCTAGTGAATCATGAGTCCATTCATCAAATTTGGTTGAATGATTCAATTCCTCACACTAGTACTAATTATTAGCTTGTAAGGAATGATGTGATGCATCAACCCATTCTATTCCACAAACCAAACAAAAAAGTGAGGAGTGAAAAGATGATGGACTAACTCATTCCTCAAACCAAACACCCTATAAATAAATATACCTGCAACTGCACAGCATGCATCTAACTAACAATACCAAGTTTCAGCAATATTCTTAGGTTACCACCAATGACACCATCCCCGGTTAGAAAGGGGAAGTAAGAAAAAGTCTTACAGTGCGCCATCAAATCTATTTGTTTAGGAACATTATTTTTTTATCAACCAGTCTATAAAATTCTAGGAACATAACCACAAGATGAAGTGACAAAATAAGAATAATGCCAAATTACATCAGAACAGCGACTGTCCATCAGCGTCAGGATTGCCATTTGCCACTATGGCTACCACACCCATGCGAGTGACTGGTTCATAGAATTTCAAGAACCCTAGATTGGACGAAAAAACCAAGCGAGTATGAGTGAGTTGGAGGAAACAAGACAATACCTTGCCGCTCCAGGTGTAGTGGTCGGTGTGGCAGAGCGCGGTGAAGAGGATCTTGACGCGGACCTCGCCGGCCTGCGGCGGCGCCACCTGCACGTCCTCGATCACGAGCGGCTTGTTCGGCTCGTACGCCACCGCCGCTGCACGCACAGGCCAGCCATGAACCTCCCACGCCAGATCAAATCGAACGCCGTATACGAACAACACCACCACCACTACCAGGAAACTAGTACCACCACCGATGCGAAGAAGCTAGAGAAGACAAGATCAAGAAGGTTACCTTTGCAGGTGATGACCTGGCCCTGGGTGGGGGAAGCCATTGCTTCCTGGGGGAGTAGGGGTTTGGGTGGTAGATGCGATGGAACGGAGCAATGGAGAGGCGCAGTGGAGGAGGATGTGGCTGTGACTATGAGGTCCCCGGGGATAGGGAAGAAGAAGAGCGGCCGGCGGAGCAGCAGGAGGATGAACTGGGCTGGGCCCGCTCTGGACTTGGGCTTCCCAAATTATTGGGATTAGCCACCATGGCAGATCAGTCTGAGATTCGTATAGAGAATTTTCTTTATTTTTTACAGTGATATAAAAAAAAGATTCACGCGGAACATAATTAAAGATACGTGGTGCTGAGCTCTGGATTAAAAAAATATACCGTCAACTCTTGTTTCCTGGTTTCTTGTTTTTGAGCTTGCAGATTCATAGGAAAGATCATGCTCTTCCTCGCTAAAAACTATGCAGAATATATCATGCTCTTACTCATTCATTATAATTAATTATGATGGTAAAAACAAAATTTTACAGTTTTGAGTAACAGCATACCACATTCTGAAAGCACAAATTTGAGTACAAGCAGTTCCCTGTTGACCTGTTGTGTTCATTAACAAATTATTCTTCAGTCAGTCCCAAGCTGACTTCCATGTTTGCTTCAGGATCTCACCGATTATTCGTAATCACAGACAACTGGCTCTTTATTTTTGTACAGAACATTGCGTACACTGCTACACACATGGCTCCAGTGTCAAAAGTATAGCTATTCACATGCCAATTCGCTATGAACTGCCTTATTGGAGCATAGAAAGGCATGGCATGAGGTCCACAACTTCAGCAAGTGTCTGTCAGTTACTCCGATTTGTTCTCAGGGTTAATCTGTTGGGCTAGCAACAGCAGCCCAAAAGCCGCGAATAAGGATAGGCCGGTAGATGTGTAGCCAAGAACAAGCAGTGCGGTCTTGAGCGACTGTTTTTGGAAGAAAAGGGTATGGGAGAAGTTAGCTGGAAGGTCAATAGTAACTCACGAGTTGACTGAACTTTACAAATATTCAGGTTAGCTATGTTTTATTACCTTGGTCAGATGCAATGCATTGTCATTTGCATATTGCATTGTACTGTCAGGAACATTTTGCACGCCTAGTGCTAGTTGCCATGAGATGAATCTGGATCAAGAAATAGTGTCAGATCAGATGTATTTACTTCCTAATATCACAGATGCACTAAACCAGCCAGTAGGGCATTCCAATGATAATGTAAAATTGCAAAGTATGTCGAGGTCAATTCTTTAGACAAAGAATGTGACTGGCTGACCAGGGTTTGAACCTCGTTTCCACGCCAGTCGCCAGGGGCGCAATTTTATTTCTACCCTCTACCCCGTGACAAGAAAATAGAAGAAAAAAATGTAGTGTGGTGTGTCTCTACAATCAAGGGTGGTGTTAACTAGTTGCAGATAACTTAGGAGAATCTTTCAACGACGAATCACGAATCATGTTGGCATAAACTATGTAGCCACGTGAAGTGAAGCATCAACATCATACCAAGCGTCCCATAAACTATGTATACTTGAGAATTGACCAATATCAATCTAGTGAAACCCAAATTATACTTTCAGAATAAGAAATTTCGCGGGAGTCTGAATGTTACCCAAAAATTGCCGCTACTGCAGCACCGATATTGGCACTTTCAGCAGTCACTTCGAACTCAAGTTCTCCAAACTGGCAGGAGCAAAACACGAGATTTAAACCATGTTCACAATTCACATAAGGGTCATTAAAGTGCTTAGAAGCTTATTACCTTAAGTCTCCTTTTTTCTTTCATAGCCTGAACATCAGATTGAACCGCTGGGCGTGTCGATAGTATCTTACCATTCTTGATCATTGTTTCAGCAATCTACAGAAGTACTACAAAAGCATGTTACATTTGTACATGCCCTGTGGTTTAATCTCTTGACAATAATCAATACAAGGTAAGTTAGCAATGATGCAGAGAAAAAAAAATGCCTTGCTGTAAGTAGTGGACATATTTGTCATGCTAGAATCAACTTTTTTTTATAAAAAAAAATGTTTATGTGGAACCATTTTTTTAGCAAAACTACGGCAGGTGATTGCTGACCTGAACTTTATATAAATCATATGCTAAGGTCAGAGCATACAAGATTTGTAAAGGTATGTGGAACCATTTTGATCTCTGATCCCACTCATAGCATCGACAAGGAATAAGGTCGTTAGCCAGGAATAAGGTCGACCACAACTGATGGTTAGAGCATGAGCAAGTAGCTAACCTTCTTGAGTTCTCCCTGGCCGTACTGCCCCATTGACTGAAACCTCCTTCCAGCTGACCCCAGCCGCTTGCCAAAGGCTACACTACGTAAAGCAAACAGCAAGGGACGCAACCTTCAATCAATTAATCGAGGACTGAATGTTGACAAGTGGCAACATCATATAGATGGATGCAGTCCATGCCTGATTTGGCGCTACGCGTCAAGTAGGGCTCCATCGACGGCAGCTGCTTGACGATGCTATTTGATGTTGACGTATCAGCCAACTCCCATGCTTTCGCCAGGTTCAGGAGCAGATCACTCACTTCTTGGCCACACTATGTCTCAGCAAAGAAATGAGCTCTGTAAGCGCGCGCAGTTGCGCCGTTGAACTGAAACCTCTAGCATATATCTAATTGCTGAATGCTGAGTTGTTTGGTGCCTACCTCATCAAGGACTGGCCCATTGGAGAGATCAAACGCGGCATCATTGAGCTTCAACAAAGGAAAAAAACAAGTGCTGTTATAACAAAATATATTTTCCCACCAGATAGTAGGATTTCAGTGTGGGCGTTGTGTGATGCATACCGCTTACTGAAGTATCTATGCTACTAGTGATACTTTCACTAGTAGAGAGCATAATATTCTGAATGGAATTTTTCCACTTTGGACAAATGTGGGAACAAGCATAAGCAGGCGGATGTTAGAACAAAACGATGAGACACTTACGTCGAGACGAAGGTCGCGCGGGAGCTGAGCGAGGAACTTAGGCGGAAGAACCAAGCAATCCTGCAACCAACCAAATTACCAGCCGCATGGCACGGAAACAGTCAAAAGCTAGGGCTTTGAACAGATAGCGGCGTCGACTAGACACTGGAGGAAGCACGTCGTCTTACCGCGAGCTCCTGGAGGAGCGGCAGGACAGGCGGCTCCTCCTCGGGGCTGTCGCCGCCGGCGGAAGAGGAGGTGGAGGCGACGGGTTTGGGTGAGTCGGAAGACACCGCGCGCGCAGGAGGCGGGGACCTACGTCGCCGGATACGGAACCGGGAGGAGGGCCCGGACGCCCCGGCGCCGCCGGGGAGGAGCGCAGCGAGCAGTGGACGGCGGAGCACGGCCGTGGCCATTCGGAAACGGCAGTGTGCGTTTTCCTGTTGGTATTTTGCCTTTGTGGTGTTGGTAATTTCGGAAGGAACCGAACGGAATAGTGTGGCAGTTCTGGTTGGGCCCACGCTATCTCTCCGCTTCCAATGGAAGCGCGGGCCGTCGTCTCGTCGGCGACAAAACAGATCGCACGCAAGACGGCGACGCAAATCCACCCCACCTCTCTCACTACTGGAATCATCAAGCTCACGCAAGACTATCAAGCTCACGCAAGGTCTCGACGTTGAGGATGCATGAACAAAAATATTCTTCAGACCTCAATGTTACTCCTCTATTCCAAATTATAAAACAATGGGAGTTGCTATATTTCAGTCGCCTGAAATATAGCATTTTTTCAGGCAACGTCTTAGGGCCATCAGATCTGGATCCAACGATCACATTCAAAGCTGGTTGTTTCTGTACACAGGCAATATTAATGGGTCCGCGAATCAAACCCGCCAAACCTTACCGGGTCCGCCAAACCTTGACAGACGCATGATCCAATACCCGCTAACTGAAGTTGGTGCTCGGCTGGGCTAGAATTGAACTATTGGCCCAGTAAACACACTCTTTTGAAGGGTTGCCCAGTAAACACACTTAACGTATCTATCCCACTGTAGAACGAGTCTCTACCACAAATTAAAATTGACAGAGTACAAATTTTATTCCACTGTTGCAAAAATAGACAATGAATATGGTCTTCAAAAGTTACAACACAAGAATATGAAAATTGAACGTTTCAAATAGTGCAAATACTATATATTGTTACTACAATTATATTGTATATGTATATAAACACAGAAGTGAAACTAATAACTAGTATTATAAATCCATCATGCAACAAACTGTTCAAAATTACAATGGTCCAAACAGGCAATGGCAGGTTATTTATAGATATCACATACACAGTTGGAACCATATATAAACGAGGAAACAGAGGGCATAACAGGCATCAGAAACTTGAATCTGCATCATCCAATTGATGTCCTGAAGGGGAATCCGAGTATGCTCATCATGTGCTAAGACCAATATTGCCAAATTAGAAATGAAAAGAACATAAAGGCAGAGAATACGGGTAAACAACTCTCAATTCAACAATGTGACAGACAAGTGAATCAGACACCAGGTTGCAAGGAAATGATAGGAATACCTAGTCAGGCTGTGCTACATCAGAGAAGATAGCATCAACCATGCCAACCAATATCCAGTACCTTGCCGGGTACTTGACATCCTCAGTAATGGAGATCAAATTGGTCCTCTTCTTTGCCATGTTGACAAGGTCTCTTCCACTCCTGTGGGAGAACTTAATTGCATACACCGGCCAATTCTGCAAGACTGCAAGAGTGTCCAAACTCTTAAGACAACATACTACCATTGAACTAATACACAATCTGACAATAGTAAGGACCATGCTACAGCAACTCCTAGAGACATGTAAGCCATATTTTCTAATGGACCAAACCTGCTCACTTGCAGCAGCATTAGCAGTAGCTGCTATAGCTTTTTGCCTCTATTTTACTGTAGCACTGAACTACCAGCAGCTATCTGATACAAGCACCTGAAATCTGTAGCCCGCACAGAATAGAAGCAGCAGGTAGAAGATTGTAGTAGAGAAGGCTTGCTTGAGATCCATAGGATTCCACATTTCCACTTGTGGTAACCACTAATGAAATGAGTGCGCCTGTTGGAGAAACAGAGTATAATTGGCAGACTAGTTGAGTTAGATGGAAACAGAAGCTACTACAGCATGGCATCTCCACTTTAGACAGAACTGGAGAGGCATCAAATAAGAACAATAAAAGGCAAACGCATAGTACTGGTGCATATGGTGCAAAACATAGACCGATACTTACACTTGAGCTGAATGTCACAATTATCCTCTCTATGATATAAACAAAAAATTCCTCCATCTTCTTCCCCCTGGCTCAGTAGCAACCCACAAATTTTATAACAGCTATACTAGGCATACGCTTGGTGCCTTGCTGCAAAAAGCAAGGATGTCAAATGAAACTATGCAATTGCCCAAATAGCATTGGGCCACATGTGTGTTGACACAAATAGTAAAGCAACACACTAATAAGTAGATTGCAGGTGGAAGACATTCTCTGGTAGAAATCTGCAGTCAGATTCACAGTCAAAGTGCAGACCAAATTATTGCTACCTATCTGACAAAAGCAATAAGGAGAGAACATAATTCATACAACCATACATGCTTTGAACTGAACAAACAAGGAATGAAAAGAACCTAAAGTCTACAAAATCACAAAAGCTGAATGTGTAGAATGCCATGTTCAGCTCCCCTAGTCCAATGTTTTTCAAGATAAACTAAAAAAATGTCTATAGAAAATGACTATGAAGGCAATCAAATATCTGAGTTTGACTATTACTTTGCCTTGAAATACTACTCTGAATTTTTTACATATACTTAAGTTTTCCCTTGATAATTTGATTGACAAAATTTGTTTGCATGAAAAATTTGTTTGCCAAAGATCACCATTTTACCTAATGATGGACAACTTTCTATATATATCTTCTAGTAATACAGTTGCAAAATACTAGTTGATAGTTTAGACTTCACATGTAAAATATTGAATCAGACTACTAGATCAATATTCACACCAAACTTTAGTAAGCCATCTAAGATAGATCACAATATAACATGTAAGGTACAGCTATATAGCCATACATGCACATCAGTAAGCAAAAGCCAAGACTTACCCCAACGAGCAACTGCAGCCACTTTAGCCCCTTCACATGCTTTTGGACAAAAGGGACCCCCTATTCCAAAGAATCAACAAAACAACAAACAAAGATGTGGTGTGTGTTGGCACAAATAACAAGAAACAAGCACTGTGCAACAAGAACTCAGATAGACAGAAGGTCTATCTATAGTTGTTAGCTGCTTCTAGGGCTGGGAGAGAGAGACAGAGAATGGTTGGTTGGGTGGGTGGGGAATAAGAGAACCAGACAGTGATCTAGGTCCAGGCAATGGCAAAAAATCACAAAGAACACAATTACAAGGACAAAAATGTGGTCTATATTGGCATAAATCCCAATTAACAAATTACAATTTTTTCTATAGAAGGACAAAGTGTGCATTTAGAGAGAACATATACTAACCATTGGTTGCTGAGAAGTAGGGCTAGGCAATGCACTTGAGCGCAACTCTTCCTTCACACAAAACTTGAACCCCTATCCTAAACAACCTCCTCCCTGCTTTTGACATATGCAGAACTTTTAGGAAAAAGCCCAAGATGCTAAAATAGGCTCAATTCAGTAAGCAGTTCATGGACAATAATCAGCAGTGAAGAAACACACTGGTTGCTGTTGTAAAGATATTTAGGGCCAACACAGAAACACAAATCAAAGAGGACAAATGAGAGGTGCGTGTTGACCCAAATTACAAAAAACACATTTGAATACGTTTTAGCACAGATCACAAGAGACAATTTTTTTCTATGGAAGGACAGATCACAATTTTTTCTATGGAAGCACAATCACAGATCACAAGAAATATTTTTTTCTATGGAAGGACAGATCACAACTTTTTTCTATGGAAGCACAATCGCAGATATGTCTAATATTCTAAAAAACAATGAAAAAATTTCCAGTGATTATGCACTAATCATGACTTCACTAAACATGGTTCCTATGCGTTAACTTATGCATAGGTACCATGACTTCACTAAACGCCTTCTCACAGTTTTCTAGAACAAGGCACTATAAACCATAGAACCAAAGTAGCAGGGCAATTTCAGTGCACAAGAATGACACTGGTTCTCTTACCCAACAGGCATACACAATTAGGCACTGATGAGATGCAAAAACATCCTACCAAAACCTGTAATGTAACAAATTAGCTATGCACTACAAAGCCTTTAAACAAGCAGACCACTAGTTAGTCCTCACTCCTAGTTTGCTTAGAAATTGTAAGCATCCCACAAATATAGTTGACACAAGGAAGCAATGCCCCACCTGTTAACTTGTTAATGCAATTATATTGTATTTTATGTTAAAAATTACAATACACAAATGAGAAAATTGCACATTTCAAATAGTGCAAATAGTACTCGTTCTTAATGCAATTTTATTGTGTATGTATAGGAGAGTTCAACAGCACTAGTTACCTACAACTGCTATGGACAAGAGCAACAAACAAAAGAAATGAATGTGAGTTTCCAAAATTCATACCTCACATTTATCAAAAATCTGTGCTAATACTACTCAGGTTAGCTAACTGAAAACATTCCAAAATTCCCAACATGAAATCCTAAACACACAATCCAACAATATAAGGCCAATGCTATATCAACTCCTAGAGACTAGCCATATTCTGTATTGGACCAAACCTGCTCAGTTGCTGTAATCAGAGTCGCTACTAAAGAACCCGATGACCACAATAATGTGCAATTGTCTGATAATAAATGTGCAATCTAGAAATAGATACTAACCAGCACGATCCAAAGCAGGAGCTGTAGTTTCAGCCAATGGATTTCCATTTGAATGATAGGGAATTGTTTTTGGCTCTGAAACTTGCAAATCAGCACGGAAACAAATTTCACTTTATCTTTGGACTGAAAATAAATAGAAAAAATGGTTGTCAACTATCACATGATCACAACAAATACATAAAATGGTTCTACATAGAAAATGTAGAATGCAAGCTAAGGAAAGTGTAGAGAAGGAAGCACAGACCGAAAACAAAAGATTCAAACAACCCCTAGGCTAGACTACAACAACAGCAGCAACATTACATCTATGCTAGCTGCAAGTGTAGAGAGACTAGGGACTAGAGACTAGTAAGAAAGCTCAATAGTACATCTATGCTAGCTATAGGGAATGCCGAGACAGAGAGAGAGAGAGACATAAATAAACAAAAACAATCAAATGAGCTCAAAAGCAGATGCCCCATGCCCCCTTCAAACAAAATGGATACAAGCTACTACTCAAGCTAGCAGTTCTAAATGGATGGTCATTACAAAACAATCAGTGGAGTGAGAAAACTTGGTACAAATGATATGTTACTAATAGATGACGAGGCAAATGGTTCAACAGCAGCATATTGCATATGCTCATGACTACAATTACGGTGCCCTATACTTGTACATTATTGCTGATTACAATTATGTAACTGGACAAAAAGAAAGGGTGAGTGGATTTCACATGTGAGCTTTTATCCTAGGTCATAGTCTCAATGCAACCTGATAATACTGCCATGTGTCATGCATAACAAAAAGCATGACCACTCTAAGAGTCAAACCAAGCAGATTAACTGAAAATAGCAGAGGTCTTTTAACTTGCCCATATGTATAAAAAGACACCACTGTAATTTTAGTGCCACGTAGAATAACAGAGGCAAAATAGACACAATACAGATTATAGAGGTATGCTACTGCCTAAACAATCTAGATCACTTCTACTACCTAAGCAAGCGAATTAACAATCAAAATCAGGTGCTTTGGTCAGAACATCACATTTGCGAGGCTTCTTACCAAAATGGCATGTTGTAATTTTACTCCTGCCACTTTCAGTGTGCCCACACAAGGCAAATGAAAACAAACTAGTTCTTTCACCTGTCTAAACAATGACAAACAGATGCAATAAATCCAACAAAGTACAAAACGTATTTTTCCTGAGTATTTTTCCCCTCCTAGTCTATATGCCGACACCTAGCTGCCTACTTCCCACTGGCCAGGAAAACAAGTGGTACAAATTAAAGGCCCTAAAAAAATATGGTGCATAGATAAGATTACTTAGCCAACTAATTGTCACACATAATTTGATACCGCAGCGGTACTAAACAGACACAACTGAGGTGATCCCTGAGACAAAGGTTTATGAGCAACGTAGTAAAGAAAGAGCTCTACCATATAGGTGCATACAATTTTTTAATATTGTTATTAATCCTACAAAATATCAGAACCACAACATATTTCTGGAAGGCAACAAAAAACTAAAAGGGAGAAGTAAAACAATCCGATTTCCTGCACTGACGATTTTTGTGTATGTCACAGGCACACACATGTTCACCTATCATTGACCAGTGATTCAACTGTGTTGTTCTAATGTTGGGCTGACATAATCAGTAACAAGAAGGGCAAGGGCTACTACGAGCTGATCGTGGCGTGTACTTGAATTCGGGTTCTGTAATCAGGACAGAGCAACCATGCATTGCACATTTGCAGCCTATCCTATTTCACTTATTGGACAAAATACAGAAGTTCAAAAATAATATCAATGAACCCCCAACTTTCTTCTGGAAAACAAGAAGTGAAGGAAACGAGCAAGTAAATCACTACACTGCTTGCCGCTAGAGTTCAAACCACACACGGCAGCAGCAGCAGCAACAATGCAACCGTTCTCAACCTCGCTCCAACCATCACCCGGTCACTAGTCGTCTACCGCGGCAGCGAAAAACCGACGGCACACACGCCAAATGCAACCCAAAAAACATGAAATCCTAAACAACTAAATCCTAATTACAAATAATGAAGTTATTTATTAGCTTATGAAGCATACTAGCTTTCCCACTAGCAAACAACGGGAGATACTATGTGAGCGGCCAAATTTAGGACAACAAACAGCTAAAAATAATTTGGATACTTTCTAGATAGCAAATGTTGGCTTGACAATCAGAAGACACAAACAGATTGTAATCTACTTTAAACCCTGCTTCAAGTACTTAGGCAGACATTACCACAATAGCTACTCAGGTAATTTGAAGCAACTGATGCCTACATTACAGGTAACTACACCACATCACACACAAGTTCATATTTGAGTTGCAAAAGTCAGTCAAAGCGTACTTTATAATATAGCACGAGTTCCTTTGATGGTTTCTGGGCTCTGATAAGGAGCAGCAATAGACCAGTCCACAACAACAACAACAACAACAAAGTTTTTTAGTCCCAAGCAAGTTGGGGTAGGCTAGAGTTGAAACGCAACAAAAAAACATATTATAAAATATAGAAATGAAAGGAATCAGTTCTGATGGATACAGAGTGTTCATCTTTGAGTTACAGAAGTTGCAGTCCACACACCAAAGACGACAACAAAAAAATACCAATATTCTAAACTCTGAGCTTTGAACATGAGGAGAAAAATGACAAAATGTAACAGAAAAGTTTCAGCTTGACGAAACCAGAATCCATCGCTATGGAAATTACCTAAAACCGTAGAAAGGTAACTTGTTGCCAGCAAGAACAGTGTTGCTGAAGCCAATGGGGACATGACCTGGAGCACAATCCTACAATTTGGCAAGTTACAGAGAGTTCAGAAAGAATAGTGATGATGTGAAATAATCATATAGCTGTCATATAGGTGAAATCAGCCCCTGAGCATGTTAACAGTAAAATGAGAGCACGATTAAAGATATCATATAGCTGTCAAAAATGGCATTCTTGACAAACCTAGTAATAACACACATTATTTCTAAGACACCTGTCTTCCAATCAAGCATAAACTAAATGTTGAGCTGAGGATTCCAATAAGCCAACATGATACATTTTTAGGAATAAAAAACAAACAGAACTATATAGCAGTTCTAGGTGGCTTTGATAATAAGCATGAACTGAAAAATAATTTCAAGATATCAAACTGAAACATGGTTCCTGACTATTAAAGAATTCATTAAGAATTATATGACCAAGACAAGTATCACTGTATTTAT
The DNA here is from genome assembly GCF_019320115.1 of Miscanthus floridulus. NCBI lineage: Eukaryota > Viridiplantae > Streptophyta > Magnoliopsida > Poales > Poaceae > Miscanthus > Miscanthus floridulus. Next base: position 225,149,522 of record NC_089587.1, on the reverse strand, counting down.
TTAATCTGCATAACATCTTCAACCATTCATCTTCTCAGTTCCACCTATGGCAATGTACAGTGGACACAGAAATGGCAAGAGCACTCCAACTTGGCCAACTCACAAGTGAAACATACAGTTCAACTACTTCTTTTCAATTAATGATAAAGACTCACATCTTTGCTCTTACAAAATACAGTAACATCTACATCCCAAGTCTTTCTAGATAATCAAACTGAACATAAACAAACAACATCTAATTCTACAGATCATTCAGGCAAAAGAGAGAGAGAACAAAGACTCACAGAACGCAGAGTTGCTGTGAAACTAAAAGCACAGGAACAAAAATTTAGACTTCAGAAATGGTAAACCGTATAAATAGACTAGAATTAACTGAAACTACAAAGCTACTCAACTACTGCCAACCAAGCCATTTAGGCTCGATTGAGGCTTGAGTACAGAAACAATTGTCCAAACTAAATTAAAGCTGGCTAGACATGATTAAAAACTGGGCAGGGAGGCCAGCAAGATATCATGACGGCCATGCAAGCCGTCTGAACATGAAAAAAATACTAAATAGCAGGCCACACAAGATATCATGACAATGCTGCAAATAAGATAAAATTAGCTACTATACTACAGATTCACATTTTTTTTGTATTCAGCATGTGTAGATGAATTTTGATAAAATCATTTATCATAGGAAGCTAGCATCTAAAAGAAAGGACAAATACACCAAGGCTGAAAACCAAAAGCACTCCAATTTGTAGGAGTTCTAAAGCTCACGCGAAAAGCAAATGGAGACTGTGCTCCTAGTTTCAGAAAGCAGATGCAGCTAGACAGGTGCTATGCTGGTTTCAAAATTGACCTGACAGACTGAAAACAAGTGCAGCTGAATGAAAACGAGCTGTAAACTCAAATTCAGAAAAACACAGTTGAAGATTGAACTGTTTTTAGAAATTTCTAGGCCTAATCAAACTGCATATCTCTGACAACCTTCTGTTCAGCAGTGCTGCTCTTGAAGAAAACACAAACCAGCCAAAAGAATTAAGTGACATTGGAACGGAGCTGTTGCTGCTCTGAAAACACAAGTTTCAGACAAGTCACAGTTCACAGGTTGCACATCAAGCTTCACTGTTTATCAACGAGAACAAATCAAAATGCAATGCCATCATGTATTAACTTTAACTCAACAAAATTCATATCTGAAGTGTAAAAGAGAAAAGAGCTAACAAAACACAAAGCACTAGCATCAAGTTAATCAACCAACAACTAATCATTGTCCGACAAAATCGATTGTGGTTTGGCTCAATGTGTAAAAGCATGATGGTTGAGACAACTGGGATAAAGTAAAAATTACATTGGAAGAAAACAAATACAAATGAGGCATGAAATGGCAAAACCCTGTCCACCTGAATAAGTTAAAGCACTCAACTGGTCTACGCAAAATCTGCACTCTATATATGCAAGTCTGCCTCTTTTCCTTTCATCAAAGGCTAACATGCATCACATTTAAAATTCACAACACAATTTATCGTGGCTAAATTAGCAGCCTCAGCCACGAGATGTGGAACCTACATACACCATAAGAGCTGCAGGCTCTAGCTTCAAGTCACAAAAGACGATGCAGTGTCAGATGACACAATGTCACCCTTTTTCTGAAATGTGAGTGTCAAAAGATGCAGAGTATGCGATTATATCTGGAGATGGTTTTGATGAATTGAATCAAGAAGGTTCCTATCATCCAGTCAACAAGATGGCTATAATTTGTGTTGTAGAACCTACATACACCATAAGGGCTAGGCTCCTGCTTCAGTTCTTCCACCACCTATAGAAGTTCAATAATCATGTCTGATTGCGTGCTGGACCAAACAAATCCTTTCGATGTCTAGAATGTAGGGAGCCAATCATGTAGAATAGACAACAAATTCGAGTCACAAAAGAACAAGCACAGCCGCATCTCCATGTCAAGCTAACAGATCAAAGCTTCAGTAATTAAGTAGTACGCAATAAATAAATGACTGCATGCATAGCCAGATCTACAGATCGAGAGCTGACTAAACCCACATCAGGAAACGGGATGGGATACATCACACCATCAAACTCTAAACCTATGCCCTCCAGGTACTAGAAGATTGAACCAATCAAACAAATCGATCCCACATCAGGAAAGGGGATGGGATACATGATGCAACAGATGAGGAAGACGGGTACAAAGAGGAAGGACAGGAAGCAACCACGCACCATAGGGCATCCCCGGAGCTCCTTGGAGAGCTTCAACAGCATCCGTGTCGGTGAAATCAAGCTGAACGCCTGAACCTCGACCTAGATGAAATCGCCTCTCCCTGCTTCATGTAGGAAATGGGATTGACTGCACACATGAGCAAACAGAGCAACAAAGAGGAAGGAGATGCAGCAGGCACATACAAGAGTGCATCACCGGAGATCCTCTGGAAGACCTTCAATGGATCGCCGCGACGGGGATGCGGGACGACCACCAGGGAGCAGCCGCCGCTGGGAGATGACCGCCGCGCGCACTGCTCCACCGCCGCTACCCCGCGCACGCCGGTCCTCCACTGGGGGCCACTGTGGTGCCGAAGGAAAGGAGAAGCGGATGCGCCAGGGCCACCGGCACCGCAGCCGGTACTCCATCTGCCAGGGAGCTGGAGGAGACAGAGGAGCGGGCAGATCTGGGACTGAGAGGGTGGGAGGGAGAGCCAGAGAGGAGTGTGGTCGAGCACTGGAGTAATGCGGCGGCCAGGCTAGGTGCGGTGTTAGCGGATGCGGTTTCCAGTGCCTTGACCCAATAAGAGACATCGGACCAAAACAAACCAGGCGGATCTTCGAGAACATCCGACGGATAGAGCGTCGCCTGAAACAAACTCAGATTTCAGGCGACTGCACAATAGGAAAAGTGTAAAACAATTTGACTTTTTTTTTTGTATACATAGTTTTTTTGTTATACACTCAGACAGATTGATACTCGTCTCAAAAAGAATACAATTCTAAAAATCGTGTCAGTCAAACAAGTTCAAATTTAGCCAAATTTATATTGAATAATATTAACATTTATGTCTTTAAATAAATTTATTATAAAAATTCATTCCGTAATTAATTAATGGTACTTATTTGTGTTATGAACGTTAGTATTTTTTATAACTTTAGTGAAAATTTAAATTATTTGACTTCTTAAAAATCAAGAATTATATTTTTTTTTACAGAAGGAGTACATAATAAAAGCAATATAGCTAAATATCATAGATCGGTTGGTTGGGTTCTTTGTGGTAAAACCTGTCTACCCGGATTCAAGCCCTCGATTTGGCACCGGTGCTCGTATTTTCCTAGATTTATTCTAGGATTTAACGACGCTATGTGTTTCAGTGGCAGGCGACGTCCCCGTCGACAACGAGGCGCCAGTGGTGACTTCGTGAATATCGAGATCCTTTGGAGGTGCTCATAAAGATAGAGTTTGCGTACGTGTATTCATAGGGATGAGTGTGTGCATGTTATGGACGTCTAAGTTGTACTGTATAATTCTGAAACAACACTCTGTAGTTTGGAACGAAAGAGTATCAAATGTTGATTAGCACGTTTAGGGTTTGTACAATGCAATGGCGCTTAAATAGAAGCTTAAAGTGAAAGAATAAATAAGCATCCATGTAAGAGTCTTAGCTTGCAATGGTTGTTTTTATTCAAACGATGCTTAAATAACTGAGAGCCTCTTTAAACGTCGAAAATTACAATGCAAATCACATATTTCATGAACATTTTTATACAGTTTCAAGCGTCTGGGCGTTTCAAGCCAAGCCAAGCGTCGAACGTTTGCCGGAGCGTCTCAGGCCGCATGCAAGTGCCCCGGCTTGCATGTGCCGCCCTCTACCGTGGCAAACCCATCAATGAAGGATTACAAAACGATACGTGTGGTCTTTTTTTCTTCCCGAGCGTCGATGCCAGATGGCCAGTCTTAGGGAGCTCTAAAATTTTTAAAGCATTTTAGCTTACTTTTGAGGTCAAAAATTGTAATATGAGATAAGCTATTTATTTTAGACCACTTGTTTGGAGACTTTATGTATAAAATTTAGAGCATGGGTCAAACAAACCTTAGTGACCTCTATTAAGCTCGGTTTGCCGATACTTGTGTGAGCCAAAAGCGCGACCGTTTGCAATTGGTTTTTTAGGCATTTCTACGATCATAAGTTTGGATTATTCTGTATACTATAATTTTTCCAGTATTCAACAAACAAAGGATCCACAATCATTTTTTTATTTGCCCAAATCCACACTCTAATTGTTACTAATTTACATTTACACCAAAAAGGTCATCAACAAATTACAGCAGCACCGACAACGAAGCACTAAAGCCCACACGCGTGTTGGGCCAAAAATACAAGGCCCAGCACTACGCTTCGGGCTTCAGGATGCCATTGACCACGGACAGGCCCACGGCGACCCCGAGCGCCTCGGCGCCGGCGACCACCGCGGCCTGCACCAGCCCGTCCCCGGCGATCTCCGCGCCGGCCACCAGCTGCAGGCCCTCGCCGGCGACCTGGCCCGCCTCCTTCTCTGCCTCCTTCACGGCTTCCCCGCCCACCGCCGCCGCCTCCTCCACGGCCTTCTCCACCTCCCGCACCGCCTCGGCCGCCGCCTCCTCCGCGCGCTCCAGCTTCTTGCGGATGCCGAAGAGCCCGATGCCCGCGGCGCTCGCCGGTGGAGCTGTCGCTGCCGATGCCGCTGGAACCGCCGCGGAGAGCAGGAGCAGGGCCGCCGAGCGCCGGTCGAGCCGCGCGGCGGAGGCGGCGGTGATCACGCTCCCGCGGCGGCGAGTGGGCGTGGCAACGTGGAGGCGGATGCTGCTGCCGGCGATGGAGACGGCCACGGTGGATTGCAGAGACCTCTGCTTTGATCTGGTGGTCGCTCAGGCCGTGGGGACTGGGGACTAGGCAGGGGGCGAGTGGCGCGGAGGTTGCCTGCTGCAGGATGTGGTGTGGTGGTGGTTCTTGGCGCCAACGAGATCCGGACATGTCACACGAAGACGCAGCAGCACATGTGGCTCTCCCTTCGCTGTCTCTTTGTGCCCTGACCAAAAATCTCTCACTCTGTCTATGTATGGCTGCCGTTAAATTCCATCGAAATCAAATCTGTTAGCTTGAAAGAACATCCAGTTACTTGACAGTTCGCTGAAACTGAAAGAAATCTGGCCCTAGTCAGGATACAATCAACGTAGACAGGGGCGGCCTAGGATTTGGATTTTGAAGGATGGGTATTCAAAATTTGAAGTGCAAAATATTTTTTTCTTTTTTAGGGCCTAAGGAGTAAGGACTAGGTTTTAGCATGTGCAATTGATTATAGCATCACTAAATTAACTTATTATATAATAAATTGAAGATATAACACAGAATCCAGCGTTATATTCTACAGTAGATTCGTAGGCTTGACCGTAACTTTAACTTACAGAAGTACTAGTTGTTTGGCAAAAATAGCGGGTATTCCACTGAATACCCTTGAAACTTGAATTGAACCGGACCTTCCCCTGAACGCAGAGGTGACATCAAGTTCTGGACTAGTCATTGATTTAAATGGAGAGATAGTAACTGTCAGTGCTGCGATAATCATTTGCACGTATTGTATACCGCTGTTGCTTTCAGACTTGAGGGTTGAGGCTATCAACTCTTTCAGCAACAGCAGTTTCTTTTTTCTTTTTTGATCAGCAACAACAGTTTCAAATGTGCATGGATCCAACAAAACTTGTGTTCCAATGATCAGAGGAACCAGCACCCTAAAACCGTCAGAATCACAATTCACAATGTATGAACCGTCTTTGCTAAATACAGACCAGATGGCAACAAAATTTCCACGCTATGCTAGATTAGAAAGATTTACATTTCGTGCTCCCTGCTCCTGCGATGTGCTCGTAGGCGGCGACGTCTTGGTTGCATTTCAAACCTCGCATTGCGAGGAGACATCCATCACATACCAATTGCAACTTCCTCCCCATCTGAACCCTGTTACTTCTTTCCGAGGGCTAAGTTGACCCTGATCTCCCTGCCTTCCAATTCCTGCATTGTGCAGATTAGCATTCAGCTCGACACCTTCTGCAGATTCATCAATATCCAATGCACCATTTGAACAAAGTAAACGTTGTTCAATCAGCAGAAAGAAAGAGCAGTTAAAATTCAGTCCTTTTCAAGTCTATGTGAGCCATAAAAATATTCAGTTATCTGTAGTAACTACTAAGCAAACATATTTCAGCACAACACATTTATCTGAAGCCATTCCTCTTTTCGTGTTTGGGTAGCATCATTAGTGGGTGCATCTGAACCATGTGCTTAATCAGGCAGCAGGATTTGCAAAAAAAATATTTTTTTCAGAGATAGCCGTGTGCAAGTTTGTTCACACATCTCGTATCGTACGTACCATTCCGTTGAGCGAGGAAATAGCCTCGTCCATCTCCTCCCTGGTGGAGTAGCAGACGAAGCCGTAGCCCCGGGAGCGGCCGGTTTCGCCGTCGTAGAGCACCCTCGCGCCGACCACGTTGCCGCAGCGTCCAAACGCCTCGGTGAGCATCTCCGACGTGACCGTCCACGACAGGTTGCCGACGAACAGCTTGTGCTCCGTCTCCGGGTACAGCGGCAGCTTCAGCTTCGGCCGGTCGGCGAAGTTCACCTTCATCGTCCGGCCACCGTACAGCTGGTCGATCGGAGAAATGAGATCGACCGAAACCCGTCATAAACGAATGCAGTAGAGTGGTGCTAGCAGTAATGTTAATGTGTGTGGCTGGCATCAGCATTATACTTACGCTGCCGTCGAGGTTCTTGATGACCAACTCGCAGTCTTGAACCGTGGTCATCGTCACGAAGGCGAACCCTCGGCTTCTTCCCGTGATACGATCGTACAACACCTGAGCATGGAAGTTTTAAGATCAAATCAACCAATCTTGAGCAACCTGAATGTGTCACAACTCAAATACTTGCTTGATCTAGTAGGAACAGTTGTCTTAAGACATGAGTCTTTGGCGATGCGAAATAGACTAAGATGCGAGTTTCGAATTAAATGAGTATTCATATTTTGAGCAAACACTGCACCACGTACCTCAACCATCTCCGGGCTGGCGTACTCCTGCACAATGCCGGCTAGGTGCGCGCTGTCGCAGTTGTACGGCAGGTTCCCGAAGTAGAGCTTGGTGGTGGTGGTGGTGCTTGCGGCCACCGACGGGACGCTGTCGTCCGAGCTAGACTCGACGGCTCCACCTTCCTCCTGCCCTTCGTCTTGCTCTTGCAACTGTCCCTCTCGCTCCGTGAACTCCTCCAACTCCTCGACAGCCATGGCCGCGGCCTCCTCCTGCGACGCCATCACGGTGACCGCGAGCGCGCGCCTCCGATGCACGGGAACCGCGGGCGCGGCGACGAGCCGGTGGTGCGCGCGCGCCGGGCGCGGAAACACTGATGACGACGCGTGATGTAGCTGCAGCTGGAGCTGGAGCTGCGCCCCGGCGGCGTCGGCCAGGAGGCGCAGCGCCGAGTGCGCTGCGGCGGTGGAGAGGCAGGAGTTGGCCATGGTTCCCGCGAGCCGGAGGAGCGGGAGGGAGGCGGCGGACAAGGCCACGGCCACGGCCTGGCAACGGAGCGGGAGCAGCTGGCGTTGTGACGTGGAGGGGCGCGAGGCCAGCCAGTGGGAGGGGATAAGTGGCGGGGTTAACATGAGCCGTTGACACGTGGGCTCGTTTGTGTGGTTCTTGATGTGGGTACGTCATAATAAGATTCTATTTAAAAACTTTTTTTATTTTGTTCTTTCTAGCATCACAAGTCAAAGTCTCAAAGATTCACATCTTTTTTGGAACGTTATTCAGGCCCTACGCTCATTTTATCGCCTGCTTATTCCAAGCCTAATGTTTTCTCCGCCGTGCCATCTTCACAACCCCCCCCGCTCTTGGAGAAATTTTGATATTTAACTCTCAATACGAATACCTCTCAACATTTGACATCTAATTCGCAAGCTTTTCGGAATTTAACCCTATATACATGAATTCTTTTGATCTGAGAGATTTATTATTTTCTTTACTTTTCGATTTTCAATAGTTTCTCATCATTGCTAAACCCATGGGAAAAGGCCAAAATTACCCTCACCTCGTACCAGGTAATCCGGATGACCCCCCCACCTCGCCCCTCGGTCCGCGCGACTTCCTTGCGTCTGGTGGAAGGGCGGCACTGTCGCCCAAACGCTGGTGGAGGGCGAAGGGGGCGACTGTGCAGACACTCTCCCCAAAACCTAGATGTCGGGCAGCTCCGAAGGGACGAGGGAGCTGAGGAGAGGGCTGATGGGGGAGAGAGGTCGACGTCGGCCGTCGAGTGGACGGCGACGTGGTGGTGAGTGGTCGGGCGGTGGCAGGCCGAGGCTGGCGCTGGAGAAGACCGTGCGTGGCTCTAAATGGGCATGGGTGCAGAGGAGGGAACCTGCGGCAATTGAGACGAGTCTGATGAATGCTTCCGAGAATAGACAGGGCAGTTTAGTCTTTTCCCGTGGCCTGAGTAAAGAGAATATATTGAAAATGGAAAAGGGGAGAAATTGTAGAAATATCTCGAATCAAAAGAATTCACGTGCACACAGTTAAATTTCGAAAGGCTTTCGAATTGGATGTCAAATGTTGGGACGTGAGAGGCGTGCATATATATTGAGGGTTGGTGGGCCGGTTCCCCTTCCCCCTCCCTCTCTCCCTGTAGAGTTTCCCTACTGGAATAAGAGCCCTAGATGGGTGTTTTGAGGACTCTAGTCCTTCTCACATTTGTCTTCTTAGAGGTGGGCGAGACTGCTGCAGTCATGGTGGCTGCCGGACGTTTCCTCCAAATCGACGAGTGTTTCCGCAGACATGAAAGTGGGGAAGTAGCTTTTGGTGTCCAGATTGACCGCCAACCAGAGTTGATGCAGGTCCTCAGATTTAACACTCATGGCTGCGAACCCTTTTTTTTAGCCCGGTGGACCCTATTTCTCATCTACGGCTCAGGAAACCATATCCTCGAAGATAGAGGTCGATCAGACAGTCGAGGGAGCGCCGGCTATGCTATCGGAGTGTGAGAACGAGGACCCTCGATGTTTTTATCATGACCACTTCTCGTGGGCCCTGTGTCCCCGACAGAAACATCACCTATGTCTACACAAACAGATTAGTAGTAGCTTTTACTTACCCTGCTCTGTAATCTAGGAATTCTTTTCCCATGCTGTTGTATTGTGCTTTAACGTAGTATATTAAATGTTGCTGTTGTAAAAAAAATTCAACATTTTTTGCATAGAAATAACTAAAAACAAAAAAGGTAAAACACTATCTATTGCTACATGCACCGGTTTATACACTCTAAGGGGCTGGTAGCTTGGGACCCATGGGTCAACCCGGCCCCACCCGACAGCCACACAGGGCAGGCTAGCAGGGGCCCAGTTTTGACCGGCCAGACTTCGTCGACGTTGAGGTCGACGGCGGCGGGGATGGCACCGGCGGGATCGCCCCGGTCTCCCGCGTCGGCCTAGGGGTTTCGCGGGCCCAATTGAAGTGTCGAGCTGGGGCAGTGGCATGAATGGCGGCCCAGCGGCGCGGGTTCCGGGCGGCGGTGGTGGGTTCACCGTCTCCAGAGAGGAGGATGCTAGCGACGTCTTGCTAGGGTTCCGGGGCGCCTAGGAGACTCTAGTGTATTCGGTCTCTAGCCCCAGGTTGGAGCTCGGATGCGGGGCCACGGTGAGAGCCGACGGTAGTGAGAGCGCGGTGGCAGACATGCTCCGTCCCGGCCTCCTCGTCGGCGGGTTCGGCAAGAAGGCGGCTGCTGAAGTTTGAAGGGCCCAAGGCCACTACCGAACGATGGAGATAGCGAGAGAAGGAGCGGTGAGGGAAGCAGTCCACGTGCACGCATGTATCCGGCGGCCATGGCGTCCACCGCGCAGAGCGTCGGCCCGAAGGCTCTTACCTGACGACAATTGGCGGCGCGGCTAGGTCGACAGGGTGGAGAAAACCATGGCGCAGCTGCGGGAGGGGGGAATCGAACGGTGGTGCGGTGGCATTTTCCCTTTCTCGGCGTGAAGGTAGAGAGGGAGAGCGAGCGAGTGGGAGAGGGAGCGAGGCGCAGGCACAGCGCCAGTTCAGGCTCTCCTCATGCAGGGACTCAAGGCGACGATGACCAGCGTCGGTATACGGCTGCCATGCGACGGCAACAGAGTGCGGCCGGTCGACCACGTTGAGCACGCGAAGGTGTTCAAACGCCTGAAGAAAATGACTGAAATAGACCCCTTCCTCCCCTCCTTTCTCTCGATCTAAGAAGCCACGATTGTAGAGCAAGCAACCAAAATTGTAGAGCTACGTGAGGTTAACAACTTTGCTTAAATAATCATGGTCTAAAACGGTTTGGTTTGGAAGGTCAAAGGTTTCAAGGTAGTGCACAGGAAACTAAATTTGAGATTCAGAGAAGTTCACCTAAATGTAGGCAAAACAGTGAACTAGCTATTGTAGATTCAGAGAAGTTCAGCAAAGTGCAGGTAAAACAGATGAAGCATCTCAGATTCAAACACAGCACAACAATCATGGCAATTGAGATTCACCAAAATATAGAGTCATTTGAGCCATTGCAGGCTACTAGCAAAGAATACGAATATGTCCCCTGCGAGCGAAGAACCTCGGCCCTTTTGGCTATCCAGCATCCTGGGGCGCCGGCGCGTCCACCACCTCCGTCCCCGACTTGGCGGGGGTGACGACCGCCTGCAGTGCACCTAGGTGGAAGCCGCACCTAGGGCAGTGCAGGTCGGCCGCCGCTGAGGCTTCGGCGGCCCCCTCCTCCACGACGGGCTTCTTGGTCCTCGCCAACGTGTCCTTGGTGTCGATGAACGCGTGCTGGGATTACTCGTTGTGGTCCTCGGACACCGCCCCCTTGGTGTCGACGAACACGCTTTGGGATTGCTCGTCGTGGTCCTCGGACGCCGCCCTATTCTTGAGGGCAGGCGGTGGCATCGACGTGACAACGGCAGCGCGGGCTTTCTTGGTAGGCGTCGCCACGCTGGAGGCGGCGGTCTTCCTCTTCCCCGACGAAGCCGCCTCCACGGCGAGAGACGCTTCGGGCGCGGGGACATGGTGCCGCGCACCTTCGGGCGCCGCGGCGTCGTGGTGGCGTGCGGTGTTGGCAGGCACCGCCTCGGTGTCATGGTAGCGCGGGCTCCGATACGCCTTGCACAGTGCGATGTCCTGCGCGAGCTCCGGGAGGACTTTGGCGTCAAGGTTGTATTCGCTCATAATCCGGTACGCCGTTGAGCTTAATCGTGAAGTTTTCACGCTTCTCAATCAGCCGGTTTGCTTCGAGGAAGTCGACAACGCGCTTTAGATTGATCTCTAATCCTAAACTGGGCCCAATGGTCTAGTTGGGCCTTTGATTCGTGTCTTGATCAGGGATGACCAGCCCACTATGGCTAAAGGGCCCTTGTCACACTACGCTATATATAGAGGTGGGGGCCGGCGGCTCTGAGTACGAGGTTTACCATGAGCCGAGCTCCCCACCAAAACCTAAACCCTAATCCCGATCAGAGAGCGGCGTAGCCAGTGACGGGAAGCCACCAGCCGCGCCGCCCCGCTCCACCGACGTTGACGACTTCATTGACCTGTTCTCCGAACGTCGCTGTCCATGCGCAGACTTCACCGACGAACGAGATGGCGGCTTTTGGACCATCTCCCTCTGCGGTGTCAGGTTCAACATGTTCTTCTTCTATTCCTCCCTATCTCTCTACTCTCGATATCGCATTCATAGTAAAGAGAACCCGCTAGACCTAACCCTAGATGATCTTTTTTATCTTAACAATGGTACCAGAGCTAGGTTGCTCATGAGTAGATCTAGTATGGGGTAGAGAATTGAAAAGAAATCAAAGAGTAATAGAGGGTTCGATCAGGTTCGGATTGAAACCCTAACCCTAACCGGGGGGAAGAAACAGAAATGCAGAGGGTTCAACTAAACCCAAACCATCGGGGAAGAAGAACAGTGATGTAACCCAAAACCCTAACCTAACCCCAAAATCAGAAGAGCTAGAAAGGGGCTTACCTCGCTGATCTCAAATCAAAACCGAAGGAAAAACGAATCGGGTTAATCCTAACCCTAACAAAACCCTAACCCTAACCCTAATCCCCAATCAGCAAAGAACTAAGAAGAACACAACAAGATCTAAAGACAGAGAAAGGGAAAGGGGAAAGGGCATGGGAGGCGGCTCGCTGGAGCTAGACCCCCGGCCGCCGGTAGCAAGAGTAGCCCTAACCTAGAAGGAGGACGGAGAGGGGAGGGGACCTACCTGGGTTTCTCTCACTGTCGTCGCCACCACCATTGTGCAGGAAGGTTACCCCGCCACAGCGTGGAATCCACCCGAGCCGCGCCAGCTCGCTGGTGTTCCGCTACGCCGCACGCGCTTAGGGCACCACCACAAAGGCCGCTCGACGGTGACGCGCTCAGCTTTGGGTGAGCACACACGCCGACGAGGGGCCCCACAGCGGCGCCACTACCTTCTTTTGCTCGGGCTACCATCGCATCGTGGTCCTCTCTGACTGCAGCGCTAAGGAAGAGAAGGGGAAAGGGAAGATAAGGGAAGAGGAGGAAGGGGAGCCGGACTTGGTCCGGTGGCTGTCTTCCTCACCAGCGCCGACAGCCACCGTGGCCGCCACCGCTGACGTCGGCTCGGCGTGAGAGAGCGAAGAGAGAGAGGCAGAGAGTGAAGAGTGAGCTAGGGTTTCAGGGATGGCAACGCGGCACTGGTTTTGATCGGCCGAGATCGCCGCGCGACCGTTGGATCTGATCCAATGGGGACCAGAGAATTGGGCCGCCTTTCGGCCTAGGTGGGCGAGGGCGTGAGGGAGCGCGCGGCACAGGGCTTGCACGGCCGTGGTCTGGTTTCGTGTTTGGGCCGAATTGCCGGTAAAGGATGAAGCCATTTTTTCAGTAAAAGTTTTATTTCCTCAAAAATGGATAAATGGCTCAAAGAAAATAGAAAAGTGTATTTTTCCTGTGGGTAAAATTCACAAATTAAGTTTAAAACTTTCCGCTGCTAAAGAAATAGTTTATTCTCCAGTTATTTTGAACCAACATGATATTTAATTGGAGAAAAAGAGATTTTGACATGATTATGATGTTGTTATTTTTTGACCAATGTTGTTAATAACAATATCATAATTTTAATGATTTTATGCATTATTTTTATTTTTGCCCAACGGTGATGTAGATTTAATGTATAAACAGTTGTATATTTTAATTTTGACCAACGTTGAAATCAAGGCATGCAACTATTGTTATTATTTATGTTCTCACTCTATATGAATTGTGTTTTCAGACGGATACAACTTGATGGGTTGTATCAAAGAGATTCCCACTCTCAAAGGTGACAACTACACAGAGTGGAAGAAAAAGATTGACCTGACCTTCATCTTGGCTGAGGTGGACTGGGTAGTCACCTCACCGTGTCCCACTGAGCCTGTGGCACCGGTGAGAGAGACAAACGAGGTTGATGCCACTTAGACAACTAGAGAGAGGGATTTTGAATCACAAAAGATGTCCTATGACCTTGAGCATAGGAAGTGGGTCACTGCCAACAAGAAATATTTGACTGTGATAAAGAACACGATTGAGCCTGCAATTGTGGGCTCAATCCCAGAGTGTGACACGGTCACCAAGTAACTCGATAGAATAAAGAGTCAGTTCACTAGCTCTTTAAAGACATATGCTACCTAGCTGATAAAGTAGCTGGTGACAGAGAGGTACGCTAGAAATGGTGGCATAAGAGAGCACATACTAAGGATGAGCAATTTGACATCCAAGCTAAAACCAATGGATCTGGCTCTTAAGGAAGTGTTCCTTATCCATCTGATTTTTGCTTCCTTGCCAAATGAATTTGACACTTTTATTGTCAACTACAACATACCGCCCGAGAAGTGGGACTTAGAGAGGCTCATGGCTATGTGTGTGCAAGAGAAGAAGAGAATGAAAGCTACCAATGGTGGCACTATCAATTATGTGAAAGACAACAATAAAAAGAATAATAATGCTAACTCCTCCTCAAAGTCAAAGGAAAAGGGTCCCATGCTGCATAGCCTCAACAGAACAAGTTCACAGTTGAAAAAGACCAGTGTCTCTATTGCAAGAAGACGGGACATTATAAGAAAGATTGTCCCGATTACTTAAAGATAATCATGACAAAGAAAGGTGAGAACATTATTACGTTCATAAACGAATCCCTATATGTATAGTATTTGAAATCTACTTGGTGGATTGACTCAGGTGCAACTGTTTATGTTGCTAATTCCTTGCAGGGATTCCGTTCGATGAGGACTACGCAACGAAGAGAAAGTCACGTTAAAGTTGCAAATGGAGTCCGAGCAGATGTTGAAGCCATTGGCGATCTTTCTCTAGAGCTTGCTGATGGCTTCACACTTTTACTTAGAGATGTACTTTATGTTCCCTCTTTACAGAGAAACTTGATTAGTGTTTCATGCTTGGACAATGATGGATATGATTGCCATTTTAGAAATAGCAAATGTAAGATAACTTTTAATAATGCATGTGTTGGTCTTGCTATCTTACAAAATGAGCTTTATTTGTTATCACTACGTGATGATGTGAATATTGTATGCGATGATGGGAACATTGCGTGCGACAATGAGAATATATCCTCGTCTACGGATGTAAACAGAAAACAAAAGAGAACTCATGATGCGTCGTTGAAATTATGGCATTGTCGTTTAGGCCATATTTCGAGGGAGAGAATAGAAAGACTAGTTAAGAATGATATTCTTCCTCTATTAGAGTTCTCAGATTTAGAATAATACAGAGAATGTAAAGAAAATTAAGAAAGATGTCAAACGAAGCGCATGAGTTTTATAGATTATTCACACAGACATCTGTGGTCCGTTTCTTGTAAAGAGTATGGATAGTTATGATTCGTTCATAACATTCACTGATGATTACTCCTATTATGGCTATATTTATCTAATTAAAGAAAGAACAAAAGCATTGGATAAATTTAAGATATTTAAGGCAAAAGTTGAAAACCAACATAATTTAAAGATTAAGATAGTTAGGTCCGACCGTGGGGCGTAGTACTACGGTCAGCATACCCCATATGGCCAAGTTCCTGGACCTTTTGTAAGGTTCTTACAGGAGAATGGTATAGTAGCCTAGTATTCTACACCGGGCGAACCTCAACAGAATGGAGTAGCTGAAAGACGCAATCGTACCCTGATGGATATGGTGCGCAGTATGATAAGTTACTCCACCTTACCATTGAGCCTATGGATGGAGGCGTTAAAAACCGCCATGCATATTCTCAATAGAGTACCAAGTAAGTCGGTGCCCAAAACACCGTATGAGTTGTGGACAGAAAGAGTACCCTCACTAAACCACTTACGTGTGTGGGGAGTCCTGCTGAGGCTAAAGTATTTAACCCAAATATTGAGAAGCTAGATTCCAAAACAGTAAGCTGTCATTTCATTAGCTACCCAGAAAAGTCAAAAGGTTTTCGTTTCTACTGTTCAGACAGACATACAAAGTTTGTGGAAATGAGACACGATGTCTTCCTAGAGGATGAAATGATGAGGGGGAGCATGGTAGCTCGAGAAATTGACCTTGAAGAGAAGCGGGTGTATGCGCCCACTCCGATGATTCATGAGTTATTTTTCTCACTACCTGCTGTCGCTGCACCGACAGTGCAAGATACTGTGATGCCAGCACCTATTGCTATTCCACCTGTGGCAACAATGAATGACGATGAGGAACTTATTCTTCAGGATCCTATAGAACCTATTGCCACATATGAGGGGAAGTAACAACAGCCTTAAATAGAAGATGTGCCAAATGTGAAGGCCCCTAGAAGGTCTCAAAGAGTTAGAAAATCTGCTATTCCTGCTAACTATAAAGTATACAACACTAAAGAATTTCAAATGGAGGATGATCCTACCTCATTTGAAGAAGACATGAGAAGTGATCATTCATCAAAGTGGCTTGAGGCCATGAAAGATGAAATAAAATCTATAAATGCTAATAAAGTTTGGCACTTGGAAATAATTCCTAAATGAGCCAAAATAGTAGGCTGTAAATGGGTCTACAAAACAAAACTTGACTCTCAAGGGAATATAGAGGGATATAAAGCACGACTTGTGGCAAAAGGCTTTACGCAAAGAGAAGGCATTGATTACAATGAGACCTTTTCTCCAGTCTCATGTAAGGATTCATTCAGAATTATAATGACATTAGTGGCACATTACGATTTAGAATTACATCAGATGGATGTAAAGATGACATTTCTCAACGGGGACTTGGAGAAAAATATTTATATGGCACAACCGAAAGGTTTTGTTATGAAAGGAAAAGAACGAATGGAATGCCGCCTAAAGAAATCCATTTATGGAATAAAATAAGCTTCATGACAGTGGTACTTGAAGTTTGATCAGACAATAAGGAATTTTGGGTTTAAAGAGAATATAGAGGACAATTGTGTCTATGCAAAGTTTAAGAATAGGAAGTTTATCTTTCTTATCCTGTATGTGGATGATATCTTACTTGTTAGTAGTGATGTCAGTCTACTACTGGAGACAAAGAAGTTTTTGTCCTCAAAATTTGATATAAAAGATCTTGGTGAAGCTTCGTTCATTCTAGGGACCGAGATTCACCGAGATAGAAGTAAAGGGGTATTAGGACTATCACAAAAGGCATACATAGAAAAGATCTTAAAGAAATTCAATATGCACAAATATAGTCCCTCACCTGCTCCTATAGTCAAGGGCGACGAATATGGGAATTTTCAATGCCCTAGGAATCAGTATGAGATCGATCAAATGAAAACAGTTCCATATGCTTTAGCTATCGGAAGCTTGCAATATGCTCAAGTATGTACACGCCCTGACTTAGCATTTGTTACCGGGTTACTTGGTAGATTCTAGAGCAATCCTATAACAGAACACTAAAAATTAGTAAAAAAAGTCTTACGTTATTTACAAGAAACGAAAAGCCTCATGATGACATATAGAGGATTAGATTCACTCCATATAGTGGGATATTCAGATTCTGATTATGTAGGAGATGATAGAAAATCCACGTCTGGATATATATTCACTCTCGCAGGGGAGCTATTTCATGAAAAAACTCAAAACAAACCGTCACTACATCGTCCACAATGTATGCCGAGTTTGTAGCGTGTTATGAGGCAACGGGGCAGATGAACTGGCTAAAGAAGTTCATACCCGGTTTGAAGGTGATTGACGACATCTATAGACCACTTAAGTTATACTACGATAATAATCTGGCAGAACAATATGCTCACAACAATAAGTCAAGTGGTGCTGCCAAACACATTGACATAAAGTATTATGTTGTAAAAGATAAAGTCCGGGATCATGTCATAAGTCTTAAGCATATAAGTACCGAAAAGATGCTCATAGATCCGCTTACAAAAGGCTTACCACCCAACGTATTTAGAGAACATATAGCCGGTATGGGTTTAAGGAAAAGCCTATAATTCATAGACAAAAGAAGGCCCAAAGTTAAGTATCTATTTCAGAACAGAGTGGTGTGTTGTAGTTGTTAAATCTATCGGCATTTGACCGTGATGATGAAACATGCTCTATGCGCTAATCTATAATGGAATAAACAAAAGTAAATAATATGAAATTGAAAGACAGTAAGCGATCAAGGGGGAGATTGTTAGATTGATCTCTAATTCCAAACTGGGCCCAACGGTCCAGTTGGGCCTTTGATCCGCGCCCTGATCGGGGGCGACCAGCCCACTATGGCTGGAGAGCCCCTGTCACACTACGCTATATATATATAGAGGTGGGGACCGACGGCTCTGAGTACGAGGTTTACCGTGAGCCGAGCTCCCCACCGAAATCTAAACCCTAATCCCGATCAGAGAGGGAAGCAGCCAGTGACGGAAAGCCACCAGCCGTGCCTCTACCAGCCGCGCCGTCCCACTCCACCGACGTCGATGACTTCATTGACCTCTTCCTCAAACGTCGCTATCCGTGCGTAGACTTCACCGATGAACAGGATGACGGCTTGTGGACCATGTTCCTCTACGGTGTCAGGTTTGATACGTGTTTTTTTCTATTTCTCATTGCCTCTCTGCTCTCGATATCACGGTAAAGAGAACCCGCTAGTAGATGATCTTTTCGATCTTAACACTTCCTGCCCTCGCCGTGCCAGCAGCCGCCGCCCGCCGTGCGGGACTTCTTCTGCCCGCCCGGTTTGGTGCTCTTGGGACGGACAGGGCTGAGAAAGTACCACGCATGGTTCCCCTCGTGCGAAACGACCGGCGCGAACATGGCCGTCAGCTCTTCGGGCGCCGCCGAGTACATGTCTTCGGCGTGGATGTACTCGCCGACGCCGCTTCGGTCGATTTCGCTCGACACTATCCAAGGTCGCAGGAACTCCTTGACTAGCGCTATGTCCGTCGGCTGGGTGTAGAATACAGCCGCCGCCGCGGGCGACATGGAAGCGCGCGACATGGCTGTAGAGGAGGGAGGGAGGAGGTCGGTGGCCGGTGGGTGGTTAGATGGCTGGGTGCACGGCGGCCTGCGGGCGAGAGAATAGAATGCGCGCGGCGAGGCACGGGTGCCGGCGGTTATAGGCACGGGGTGCTGGGCCCGCGGGACCCACTCCAAGAGGAGAGTCGGTGGTGTTCCGTTACGGCAGCGTGTGTTCCGCCTCCGCTGACCTGCTAATCGCGAGCGCGGCCCATTGCGAATCCGGCGCAATGGCCGCGGTGGCGATGGGCCCGTGCGTGAGCTTCTGCGGCCGCAGGGAAGCACGGGCACCCGCCGGCTCTGTGTCACGGCCGTGGGCGTGTCGGCGGGCTTCCTCAGCGCCGCGGCCGTCGCGTCGGCGTCCGACGGCGGCGCCGGCGCCGCCGGCGCCGCCTGTCCGCCCTACACTTGTTCACCACAGGAGGGGTAAGCGCTCGCGCACCGGCAGCTACTACCTGCACTCCATTCCACCCACCGTCGTTTCCTTCCTCAGTCAGTTTGCTGTCTGCGTGTGCTTCGAGTGGGGCGTGGGGCGGGCACAAGGTGTTCGTGCAGCACGATTGCGCGCCGTGCCACTCCGGCCTGCCGTACGCTGGCCTCGCCGACGAGGCCCTGGCAGCCGGAGGCGAGGTGCAAGCCAATGCGGCCGAGATCGTGACGCTCCACGGCGGCGCCTGCCCGCCGGACGACCTCTCCGTCATCACGAAAGTAAGCGCGTCCGTTTTGGTTTCTCATCGCTCCAGCTCTGCTACCGTAATCCGTTGCTGACACGAGTTGTTGCTCTGCCCTGTGCATGGCAAAAACCAAAACCAGATGCTGGAAGGGCTGCGCCGCGACGACCTGTACAACGCCGACGAGGTCAAGAAGCGGATGTCACTGCCTTCTCATGTCTGGCTGCAGTTTCTTCAGCCGTACACGAGGACTCCCCAGGCAGCTTCTGCTGCAGTGCCTGTGTTGGGACCATCCTCTTTCTGATTGAAAGAAACCAATACTACCACATCACTATGCATTATGGTCTTTTTGCTATGTTGTTGACAGTACTCAAGGTGCAACAATAGATTACGCGAGAAGCATGTTGACGAAGTTTGTAGTTCCCAGTGTAAAACAGGTCAACGCTGTGTTGACTCGGATTCGATGAACGAACCATGAATTCCAGTCTCACTGACACAAAACGTAGTTTCAGAGTAATACATGACCGATAAGTTAAGTTGCTGTATCTCTTATCTGAAAAAAAATAAAAAGAATTAAGCTCTGATTCTCGCCTGCTGCAGCAAATGACTTGGGCGACCATTCCATTTCTCACCCTCTCTGTTGTGCTTAATGTGTCCGTTCTTCAGAGAAATAACCTGAATATGATAGTTACCGTTTTGCTCACGTCTATGTGTTTTCTTGGAATCTCTGATTCTTGCTCAACTCAAAGGAGCCGGCGCGTCCACCACCTGAGCTTATTTGGGTTTCAAACGAAAAAAACTCATCAAACATAAATATGAAAAGAGAAGGAGATGTTACATATATATTTATTTTTTATTTTCTATGTAAAATTTAAAAGCTATAAGTTGTTATATAATAATTACGGCATCTATAATATAAGTTAATATTGACCATGATATAACAATGTCTTATTAAATCTGCATCAAATTAAAATACAATCTTAATAGATTTTTTCTTCTGTTTTAAACACAAAATTATTTATTTGTCAATATATCATAACTTTATTTTTCATAGTATCTATATGTATTGGTAGTGTTAGTGCCAAGCTGTCTTTCACTATGTATTCTGTGATGATGAGCAACTTCTTCTCCTCCTTGAAGAGGTAGGTGATGACATGGAGCATGTTTGGGTGGACGATCCCCCCTCCCCAAGCCAACACATGTGGTCCGAGAAGTCCTCCCATCCAACGCCGTTCATCTCCTTCAACCAATTCACCACAAGGGACGACCCATCCAGTAGAGTCACCTTGTACGGCGTGCTAAAGTTGCCGCTACCTAGCACCACGGCATGTGCGCAAAGTAGGTCCTCCAACTCGAACTGCACCTGCTTCTCATGGACAAACACCAGCTTCCAGTGGTCGTCGCGTCGCGCTTCTCGGCCGCGCCACATGGCCTGCGCATCACCTCACTCATCGTCTCGCCCACATGCTGCCACCATCGGACCCACTCCATAGCCGTAGGACTGGCCATAAGCCTAACTCGTGTTCTAAATTTTTGATGCGGGTGGGGTGAGGGAGAAAGAGATAAGGATAAGGGGCAACTTCATATTTTCCCCTTCTTTTCCACGGATTTTGTTTTTTTTAATAGTTTATTCCACCCTTAACAGACAGATATCCAAATTAGGGGCAAACCACAAACAGAGGTTTTGTTTCAAAATTAAAAGTGTAAAATCACAAAATTGAAAAAGGAGGCACACGCCTCGCCTAAATGCCGCCTAGCCCATGCACTGCCTCATTCGTCGTGTCGCTCGCGAGCTGCCACCATTAAAAGTGTAAAATCACAAGCTCCCTCCTTGATCTTCTTCACAACTTATTTTAGATAAATAGATAGATAGATATGGTTTTCTGGCTTTGGACTTGGGTGGTGACTGGGGCCAATGGAGCGGACTTGCCAGTCCATGGCACTCCTAGCATGACACGAGTGGACCGACAGAGGGAGCTCGATCGACGAGCCAAACAGATCGAGGCCACGTACGCACCCTCCACCGATATCAAAATGATTCGAGATGGAATCTAAACCACGTCACGAACACATGCAACCACGGGGGATGAAGTCGGACTCGGACCAACTCACCTATAAACCACCGTACCGGATCCTACCTCTCATGCCTTGTGTTGGTGCTACCTCTCGAGTCTCCTCAATAGCATGGTCGCCGGACTAGGTGCTGTCGGCCTCCCGCCTCCCGCCGGCCGACCCGGCGTGCCTCTTCCACACCTCCCTGGTCTACAAGCACTGGCGTAGCTGAAAGGTCCTTGTGTGGTTTTGGTAATTGAGTGACAACCTAGGTGGACTAATTGTGTTTATGTGAGATACACAGGTGATTAGTCCACAGGTACATGTATATGAGCAACATATGCCATGAAGGTGAAAATGACTTGGAGATGTTGCAAAGCTCACACATATGATGATGAAGGAGCTCATTGCAAATGAGATATGACATTGAGTCATGTGATCAAGGTGGAGAAAGATCAAGACATGAATTGGCTCGATAGACCGGTTGCAAGCGTGAAGGGCATGTTGGAGGTTTGGAGCGATGGACCGCGTGGCGGTGAAGCTTGAGCAAGACTTGACGCCGATGGACGAAGGCAACAGTGAAAAGCAAGTGAAGTCAAGATTGATGAACCAATATGATCACGTGATGATATGAAGTGGATCATATCATTGATGATCATGTTGGTGCATGTGTTGCATCAACATTGGAGAAGATGAAATGGAATGCGCAAGGCAAAGGTATAACCTAGGGCATTTCATTTCACCGGTCATAGGTGTATAGAGAAGTTGATGACCGGGTTTAGGATAGATGGCCGTACTATCAAGAGGGGTAAACTTATTTGCATATCGATCATCTAGTGCCACTCGAGTGATCTAACTTTGCATCATCGCTAGGATTGAGTGGCGTGGCAAGTTGAGTGGCTAATCCTTTGGAAAATGATTGTGAAAATGCTAACACACATACACATGATGGTATACACTTGGTGGTGTTGGTATATTTACAAAGGAGATGAAGTTGGAGTTGATGTGGATCAACTCGGCGATGAAACGGAGGCGAGAAGGGTTTAAAACTCCACCGGTGCCCTATATATAAAAGATAGGGTCTCACAGAGTGGACCGGACGCTAGTCACGTGGTGACCGAACGTTGGGGTCCTACATCCGGTCAGTGGTGGCCGAGAGCGTGCAGGCGTTGGTCTTTGACTGGACGCTGGCAGGGTGCGTCTGGTTAGGCTAACGTATGATGACGTAGCCGACATAGAGAAGTTGGAGTAGGACCGGACGCTGATGCTGCGTCCGATCATGACTGACCGGACGTATCTGGTCGTGACTAGTACCTTACTGGAAACGACCGGACGCCGGCGTTGCTGCGTCCAGTCAGTTTGAGCAGCTATGTCCGGTCATCACTTGACCGTTGAGATCAAGTGACTGAGGTTGAATGGAGGCGACACGTGGTGAGCATCCGTTGACCGGACGCTGAGGTCCTACGTCCGGTCGATACGACCGGAGCGTCCGGTCGTCTCAAGTTTTGCCCAGTGAAGGGGTAACAACTAGTTTAGCCCATGGGGCTATAAATAGAAGGTGGCCTCGGCCATGGCTGGAGCAGAGCACCTCAGAGGACTTTGTGTCTATGCTTGTGAGTGCTTGGGAGCCCTACATCTCATATATACTTGATAGTGATCATTTGATTGTGTGAGAAAGCTATTCTAGTGCGATTTCATCGTGAGGTTGCATTGAGTGGCACTAGGTGATCGAGTTGCAAGACGGTGGTGCTTGTTACTCTTGGAGGTTGCCACCTCCTAGCGGCTTGGTGGTGGTCTCCGTTGAAAGCCCGCAAGAAGCTTGTGCGGTGCTCCGGAGAAGAGCTTTGTGAGGGGCATTGTGCTCCCTGCGGGAGCCGCGAAGAGCAACTCTAGTTGAGCGTGTCATTGAGCTACTCTCACTTTCGGGGTAGGTTCTTGTGGTGCCCGACGTGCAGGCTTGGCGGGTGATGCCAATTAGCCGCCGAACCACCAAGTGAGCGGTCGACACAACGGGGACTAGCGTGTTGGCAAACACGTGAACCTTGGGAGAAAAATCACCGTGTCAACCTTGTTCTTCCCATTGGTTTGCATCCTCGTTACACAAGCTTGTAATTACTTTTATATACATTGTGCTTGTGTAGTTTCTCTTATAATTAGTTAGCTTGTGTAGCTTAAACACAAAATTATTTATTTGTCAATATATCATAACTTTATTTTTCATAGTATCTATATGTATTGGTAGTGTTAGTGCCAAGCTATCTTTCACTATGTATTCTGTGATGATGAGCAACTTCTTCTCCTCCTTGAAGAGGTAGGTGACGACATGGAGCATGTTTGGGTGGACAATCCCCCCTCCCCAAGCCAACGCATGTGGTCCGAGAAGTCCTCCCATCCAACGCCGTTCATCTCCTTCAACCAATTCACCACAAGGGACGACCCATCCAGTAGAGTCACCTTGTACGGCGTGCTAAAGTTGCCGCTACCTAGCACCACGGCGTGTGCGCAAAGTAGGTCCTCCAACTCGAACTGCACCTGCTTCTCATGGACAAACACCAGCTTCTAGTGGTCGTCGCGTCGCGCTTCTCGGCCGTGCCACATGGCCTACGCATCACCTCACTTGTCGTCTCGCCCACATGCTGCCACCATCGGACCCACTCCATAGCCGTAGGACTGGCCATAAGCCTAACTCGTGTTCTAAATTTTTGATGCGGGTGGGGTGAGGGAGAAAGAGATAAGGATAAGGGGCAACTTCATATTTTCCCCTTCTTTTCCATGGATTTTGTTTTTTTAAATAGTTTATTCCACCCTTAACAGACATATATCCAAATTAGGGGCAAACCACAAACAGAGGTTTTGTTTCAAAATTAAAAGTGTAAAATCACAAAATTGAAAAAGGAGGCACACGCCTCGCCTACATGCCACCTAGCTCGTGCACTGCCTCATTCGTCGTGTCGCTCGCGAGCTGCCACCATTAGACCCGCCCCCAGCCGCCTGATCTGCCACAAGCTTGAGTAGGTCCTCCAACTCGAACTGCACATGTCTCTCATGGACGAACACCAGCTTCCCTTGGTCACCGTGTCGTGCCGCCAGCCTCACTTCTCGGCTGCGCCACATGGCCTGCGCATCACCTCACTCACCGTCTAGCCTGCATGCTACCACCATTGGACCCACTCCCTAGCCGCAGGACCTGCCACATGCTAACTCGTGTTCTAAATTTTTGATGCGGGTGGGGTGAGGGGAAAGAGATAAGGATAAGGGGCAACTTCATATTTTCCCCTCATTTTCCATGGGTTTTTCTTTTTGAAAAATAATTTATTCCACCCTTAACAGACGGATATCCAAATTAGGGGCAAACCACAAACAGAGGTTTTGTTTCAAAATTGCAAGTGCAAAATCACAAAATTGAAAAAGGAGGCACGTCGCCTCGCCTACATGCCACCTAGCCCTTGCATCACCTCATCCATCGTGTCGCTCGCGCGCTGCCACCATTAAACCCAACCCAAGCTGCCTGACCTACCACAAGCTTGACTCGGGCTATAAATTTCCAATGTGGGTGGGGTGAGGGGGGGAGAATTATGGGTAAGGGGTCAACTCCATCCTTTCCCCTCCTTTTCCCCATGGTTTTTGCTACTTTAAAAAAAGTTCATTCCACACTTAAGAGATGGTCACCCAAACCAGGCGCAAATAGAGGTTTTGTTTCAAAATTGGAAGGGCAAAATCACAAAATTAAAAAAGGAGGATAAGATTGCTAGATAGGGGCAAGATGGTTGTTCTCCCTAATAAATTTTATTCATAGATAGATAAAAACTACATCAATAATTTAGTGGTGAAAAATATTTATTTATCAGAGAAGAATAAATAACTGGTTTAAAAACCTAGAATGTTGTATTTTATGATTTAATTGTTATGTTTACAAGAAAAAGTTGGAGATAAAGAAAAAGAAAGTTATGGAAGGAGCAGACTAAAACAGAAAATATTAGGGATACAGGTAAATAGATTTTTTAAGGGAAGCCACACTCTTTATTCATGGAGTTGGTCATAAGAGTTACAAATGTCCAAAGGCGGATCTAACAGCCAGACATGTGCCTGTATCAAAAGAAATCAAGCTCCTAGCTAGAACATAAGCATCAACATTGGAATTTCTATTCTCATGAATGAAATCAACAAAAACAAAATCACAAGCTCCCTCCTTGATCTCCTTCACAACTTATTTTAGATAAATAGATAGATAGATATGGTTTTCTGGCTTTGGACTTGGGTGGTGACTTGGGCCAATGGAGCGGACTTGCCAGTCCATGGCACTCCTGGCATGACACGAGTGGACCGATAGAGGGAGCTCGATCGACGAGCCAAACAGATCGAGGCCACGTATGCACCCTCCACCGATATCGAAATGATTCGAGATGGAATCTAAACCATGTCACGAACACATGCAACCACGGGGGATGAAGTCGGACTCGGACCAGCTCACCTATAAACCACCATACCAGATCCTACCTCTCATGCCTTGTGTTGGTGCTACCTCTCGAGTCTCCTCAATAGCATGGTCGCCAGACTAGGTGCTACCGGCCTCCCGCCTCCCACCGGCCGACCCGGCGTGCCTCTTTCGCACCTCCCTGGTCTACAAGCACTGGCGTAGCTAAAAGGTCCTTGTGTGGTTTTGGTAATTGAGTGACAACCTAGGTGGACTAATTGTGTTTATGTGAGATACATAGGTGATTAGTCCACAGGTACATGTATATGAGCAACATATGCCATGAAGGTGAAAATGGCTTGGAGATGTTGCAAAGCTCACACATATGATGATGAAGGAGCTCATTGCAAATGAGATATGACATTGAGTCATGTGATCAAGGTGGAGAAAGATCAAGACATGAATTGGCTCGATAGACCAGTTGCAAGCGTGAAGGGCAAGTTGGAGGCTTTGGAGCGATGGACTGCGTGGCGGTGAAGCTTGAGCAAGACTTGATGCCGATGGATGAAGGCAACAGTGAAAAGCAAGTGAAGTCAAGATTGATGAATCAATACGATCACGTGATGATATGAAGTGGATCATATCATTGATGATCATGTTGGTGCATGTGTTGCATCAACATTGGAGAAGATGAAATGGAATGCGCAAGGCAAAGGTATAACCTAGGGCATTTCATTTCACCGGTCATAGGTGTGTAGAGAAGTTGATGATCGGGTTTAGGATAGATGGCCGTACTATCAAGAGGGGTAAACTTGTTTGCATATCGGTCATCTAGTGCCACTCGAGTGATCTAACTTTGCATCGTCGCTAGGATTGAGTGGCGTGGCAAGTTGAGTGGCTAATCCTTTGGAAAATGATTGTGAAAATGCTAACACACATACACATGATGGTATACACTTGGTGGTGTTGGTATATTTACAAAGGAGATGAAGTTGGAGTTGATGTGGATCAACTCGGCGATGAAACAGAGGCGAGAAGGGTTTGAAACTCCACCGGTGCCCTATATATAAAAGATAGGGTCTCATAGAGTGGACCGGACGCTAGTCACGTGGTGACCGAACATTGGGGTCCTGCATCCGGTCAGTGGCGGCCGAGAGCGTGCAGGCGTTGGTCTTTGACCGGACGCTGGCGCTGGAAGTGACCGGACGCTGGCAGGGTGCGTCTGGTTAGGCTAACGTACGATGACGTAGGCGACACAGAGAAGTTGGAGTAGGACCAGACGCTGATGCTGCGTCCAATCATGACTGACCGGACGCATCCGGTCGTGACTAGTACCTTACTAGAAATGACCGGACGCTGGGGTTGCTGCGTCCAGTCAATTTGAGCAGCTACGTCCGGTCATCACTTGACCGTTGAGATCAAGTGATTGAGGTTGAATGGAGGCGACACGTGGTGAGCATCCATTGACCAGATGCTGAGGTCCTATGTCCGGTCGATACGACCGGAGCGTCCGGTCGTCCCGAGTTTTGCCCAATGAAGAGGTAACGACTAGTTTAGCCCATGGGGCTATAAATAGAAGGTGGCATCGGCCATGGCTGGAGCAGAGCACCTCAGAGGACTTTGTGTCCATGCTTGTGAGTGCTTGGGAGCCCTCCATCTCATATATACTTGATAGTGATCATTCGATTGTGTGAGAGAGCTATTCTAGTGCGATTTCATCATGAGGTTGCATTAAGTGGCACTAGGTGATCGAGTTGCAAGATAGTGGTGCTTGTTACTCTTGGAGGTTGCCACCTCCTAGACGACTTGGTGGTGGTCTCCGTTGAAAGCCCGCAAGAAGCTTGTGCGGTGCTCCGAAGAAGAGCTTTGTGAGGGGCATTGTGCTCCCCGCGGGAGCCACGAAGAGCAACTCTAGTTGAGCGTGTCATTGAGCTACTCTCACTTTCGGGGTAGGTTCTTGTGGTACCCAACGTGCAGGCTTGGCGGGTGATGCCAATTAGCCGCCGAACCACCAAGTGAGCGGTCGACACAACGGGGACTAACGTGTTGGCAAACACGTGAATCTCGGGAGAAAAATCACCGTGTCAACCTTGTTCTTCCCATTGGTTTGCATCCTCGTTACACAAGCTTGTAATTACTTTTATATATATTGTGCTTGTGTAGTTGCTCTTATAATTAGTTAGCTTGTGTAGCTTACTAGTTACCTTCTTGCTTGTGTAGCATAGAAGTAGCTCCCTTGCGTGGCTAATTTGGTTTGTGTAACCTTGTTAGTCACATTGCTTAGTTTGTGTAGCTAAGTATTTGCACTCTCTAATTTGGCATTGATTGTCTTGTTATTGAGTATTGCTAGTAAGCTTAGATAGCTTTGTGCTTTTGCTTACATTTTGTATAGGAGCTTACTTGTTGCTTAAAGTATTAGTGGCATAGGTTTGTGTGACCTTGCTTCTAGAATTGGTTAGACGAGCTCTAGCTAGCCCGACACCTTTGTTGCTTATTTAGTATCTTTGGAAGGTGCTAGAGAACATAGATAGAGTGGTGTAGTCTGTAACACCCCTGGTGTTACGAGCTTGTTTAGCACCGCGATTGAGGCCTAAGGAAAATTTTCGAAGCGAGTTTTCTCGGATTTTGGATTTAAAACATACTTGAGGCAATAAGCGAATCCTATGCAACTTAAGCGAATCATGTGCGACTTAGAGTTGTGGACTCAAATCAACGCTAAAGCTAAATTACGTAGTACGTAGAAATATTTAGGAGTGTCCGATAACGACTCTAGCAAATAAATAGCGAACGGCTTGTTTAATTGATTAAGCATGAAAATCAACGTTTTAAAAATAAAATAAAATCCAATAATAAATAGAACTATGTATATATTTACTCGCGGGTTTATTTTGTTAAGCACGAACTGATGATAAAGAGAGCGTAGCAATTTCATTTATTTTTTCTGGCGTATAGTGTACTCATTATAGGGCAATTATTCACTGTCTCGTTCCCGTCATGGTTCTGCACCCCGGCGCGTCGTTTTGCCAGCGTCACTGGCCTTATCGTGCCCACGCCCCGCTAAGCGCCACCATTCGACTGCCCGTTTCATCACGTCATCTCTGCTACAATGAATGCCGCTGTCTGCCTTGCCTGTCTCTACGGCCGCGGTCTTCTCCGTGCCAACCGGCACGCTCTGCCAGCCACGTTGGGCTGGACCGTCCTGCCATCGTGTTTAGAAAGTTGGCCGGGTCACTCACGTTGTTTTCTTCCTCCTTTTCTATTTCTGCTGCATTGGTCTTGTCTGCCGTGCCGAACCGTTGCTCGCTCTGTCCTCAGTCTTTGCTTTTCCCTCTCTCTCTGCCTTGGTTTCTTGCTTTAGGTAAACGTACATGAGCTGACACTCGACTGCACGTTCTAGTATTGTCTCAGCGGCCAGCATTTTTCGACGCACGCGCGCGCACACACACACACACATATATACACACACACACACATATGATGCCTCATGCCTGTAACAATGTCGAGTTCAACAACGTCTGAAGTAGCAAGTTGATTAGGTTTAGGGATTTATTATAGAGCACTATATATATATAGACACACACACACACGCACATACACACACTATCTGTCGAGCAACCGCATGAGCCAGCGTCCTTGCTGTTGCCGTGTCTCTCTGCCTTGATTGCCTCTGTACCTGCTGAGACATGTTAGCGCAGTGGTTCACATGGAGTTTCCTGCACGATGCAACGCAGAGGCCAAGTAGCTACTGCTGCTGCTGTTCGTGCTGCTTGTTCGCTTTCTCTTGCTTGTGACCGCGAGTGGTCTTGTCCATTTTTTTAATGGAAGCACAGCAGTCGTGGCTCACCTTTTTGAGCACCAGCAGCAACGAGTTTTCAGCACAGCAACCGAACCATTGTAGCTGCAAGCGGCTCCTGTTCTTGCGAGCCGTCTTCCCCGCCGCTGGCCACCGAGCTCCGCCATGTTTTTCTGGTGGTGGCTCCACTGGTCGGGATCGTCGCTGCCGCCGCCGCCATGGACACAGTGATTGCCGTGCACATGGACGGGAACCTCCCAAGCTTTCGCTGCGTCACCCAACCTCGTCAGCCATCTCATGGTGAGCTCCTACTGCTCTAATCGTAGATGGATGGATTATTTTGGCACTGAGCCGGCCAAAGCCGCGTCGCCATGCTCGCGCAAGCAAGCAGCCGACCGTGCTCGCTTGTTAGCTTGATGGTGTCACTCCAACATCATGCGTGATTTATGGCCGTTTTCCTTTAGAAAAAGAATTCCAGAGATACAATGGAAATACACCAATACTAACCTCTTCACTCATGACTGGGCTCCACCGATGGACTGGGCCGGTTTGGTGGCCATTGCCCTTTTAATTTTCTAAAAGTACGTGTTAATTTAGTCTCAGAAATAAACTGGTAAAATTCGTAGGAAATCATAGAAAAATCGTAAAGATGTCAAACCATTTTTGTTAGTTTCCTAAAATAATGATCTACCTGTTAGTATAGTTTGTTCACATAGAGTGATAATATTCTTGGAAGCTATCTAATTAATTTAAGGTACTTAATATTGTAAAATATAAACTTGTAGGAATTTTCATGATAAATTGGTAATATAGTTGAACCTGAAATTTATACAGTAGGTTCCTAGCAAAATTAGGTACTCACTGTAATATTTTTGTAGCTCCAGAATGATCAATTTGCTAGGTAGCTAATGATGCTCTATTTCGAATGAGGATTAAGTCGATAGAATAAAATAAAGAAACACCTTGGTTTATATAACTAAAATAATTGTGGGCAAATAACTCCTTATCCGACAACATGTATATGTAGCCTAAGTACGGTTGTTGTTAGAATTAGCCCATTAACTCAAGAGGCGTACGTCGTATTTTATGAGTCACAATTGCAGTTGATTAATTATATCTTTGCATTGCATCACATTCATATCATATAGGTACGATGATGGATCAATGGATTGATCAAAGGATGATTGGGAATCCGAAGATGGTGTAATGGTATTCTCTCCAGGAGATAATGCAATGGGCTTTCTATTCAGATGATGTGGATGATCTGAAGATGCTGATACTAACTTTTTAATATATCTTACACAAGCAAGCCCCGGTGCATAACCTCTACTTTTCTGCAGTTTAAATTATATTTGTGCATTAAGTTTTAAGGAGTTGAATGAAACCCACTTGCATATATATCTTTATCCTATGAGTCTTACTAGTATGACAGGATTGTGTAGATTGCTATGCTACAGGACTCCGGTAGAAGTCGAGTGATTGCCTGTCACTCGCGAGATATAGAATATATATTACTATATGATTATCACTTTGAATATATAAAATGGTGGAAAGGAAAAATGGTGACCGGGCAGGGATATAGTTTGGGTATTGGTGGGTGTAAGAAGTTGTATCGTCGCGGATGCGGGTCATAGCTTGGTTACACCGTTGTTCCCTATCTGGCGGTTAAGGACCGTTCGTTGCATAAGATTCTAGGCAAGTCACAGACTTATTATCCCGAGCACATACTTGTGTATGGGCGCTTGGAAGACTTGTTGCTCTCTTGTCGTAGATCCGGCTCTTTCTGGACTGACTGTTAGGGTTTTATTTTGGTGGAGGAGGTCCTTGTACCGCACTGAGTCCGGGACTCAGGGGTGGGGGCTTGGAGTCCCAGTTTGGATGGGGATCTAGACACCTAGGACAGGAGAGTGATAGGTTGGTCCTGCTTATGCCTGGGGCACAAGCAGGGCGTGTGTTTTCGGGGTACCTAGCTGGGGGCATTGATTCACGAATCGCCGGGCGATCCGGTACGGCTTGTCTACGGTTTAGCATCGTAGTAAGAACTGAAAGATGAAAGATGGAAGATGGAAGAAGGGAATCTGATTGCTTACCACCTACTTAAAAGTAGCATAGGTGCTTATATAGAATGATTAGTTAATGAACCAATGCGGCTATTAATAAAAATAGAATATAAGGACACACGTTTAGTAATGCTTCCTGCAAATGCAATAAAACCCACAAGCTAGATAGCCTTGCATATCCTTGGAGTCTTTTCTTTCCTCCTGTCGGGTAAGTCTTGCTGAGTACAATTGAGTACTCAGGGTTTTATTCCCCCTGTTGCAGGTGACGGGTGGATGCCAAAGCTGACCTTTGTGTGTGGATTCCTCCTGGTGGGCTCAGAGAGGATTTCCTTTACACTGCGATCGTAGTTGCTATTTATAACTCTCACCAAATGCTTTTATAAATGAAAGTTTCATAATCCGTTATCATGGTGTATATATCAATACTTCATCATGTCATTAATAGATGTTTATTTCCGCTATAACTCTGTTCACATGTTTAAATTCCACTGTTCAATTAAATTATTCATAACTCTGATAATATGATTTCATTCCGTTGTTATATTAATAAATATTATACTCTGATATTGTATTAAAAGTGATGTAAGAAATGATTCAGAATGATGTAAGCTTTATTCTCTCATTTGTGATCCTGATGGCAAAAATGTGGATTTTCGGGTCCTCCCCTGGGGTGTGCCCGACGGAACCGAGTAATTTAGTGTTCTCCTTCGAGTGCTTAGTGTCTAATAGAAGACAAGCACTCCTATGAGGCATTAGATTAGGCGGTTCTGCCACATTGTCTTGGCTAGACCGATAGTTATAATTCAGCACTTGTTTTGGTTAGCCGACGTGATTAATTTTAGAAAGGACTATTCACCCCCCCTCTAGTCCGCCATCTCGACCCTTCAAGTGGTATTAGAGCTAGGTCTCTCATTTGTGGTCTTTACCGACCCAAGAGGATGGTGAACTTTGGGCTAGAAATTGTTTGTGACACACACATTTTTAACGGCACACACTATGCATGGTGGAAACGTTATATGCTTGATCATTTCTGTGATTTGGGTCTCAAGGCATGGTGGATCATTGTTGTTGGTTTTTCTTGTGATGCTTTGGATAAGGACAACTTAACCCAAGCACAAGAGGATTGCTTACAACTTGATCATCGTGCTCTCTATTATTTAACGTGTGCTTTACATGATGATGTTTTTAGACGTGTGTGGGACTTGGAGAGTGCTTATGATATGTGGATGGCACTCCAAGCCTTCTATGGTGATTCCTCCATATGGGATGATGGTAAATTCAAGGAGGATGAGCCCAAGAAGGAGGCACACGAGTGTGTCGAGCATGATCACAATTTGGTGATTGTGAAAGATTGCTCCACCTCATGGTCAAGTGATGATGATGATGATCGATCCACCATAAGCTCACTTGACAAGGTTGATGATGATGCCACAAGTGTTGCACATGAAGACTCTACCTCAAGCACACTTGATGGTGATCTTGATGATGATGGTTCATGCTCGGGCCATGATTGTGATGCTACTACAAGCTCTTCTCTATCACCACATTGCTTCATGTCACAAGGTGACACCAAGGTATCAAATAATAATGTGGTTGATCATGTTGATTCATATGATGAGCTTGTTAGTAGACTTGCTAGCATGACCATGTCTTTAGAAAATGAGAAAGCTAAAACAATGAAATTAGAAAATGAAAACTCATTTCTAAAGAACTCATGTGAAGAACATAAGAAATTACTTGATGCTTTTAAATCTTCACATGATGAGCTAAAATTGAATCATGAGACACTTCTTGCATCTCATGATAAATTATTAGAACAACATACTTCTCTCATTAAAATATTTACAAAGAAACTTAAAAATAATGAGAGCTCTTCACACGGATCAAATGATAAATCACAAATTATTGCTAACCCTTGTGATGTAGGCAAGAAGCATGTATCCACCTCTAGTGATGATTTATTAGAAATGCCATGTTCTTCACAATTAGATGCTTGTTCTGCTTCTATGTCTTGTGAGACTAACCTTTTGAAGGAGAACAATGAACTCAAAAATGAAGTAAAGAATTTGAGCAACAAGTTAGAGAGATGCTACAACTCAAAAGTCACCTTTGAGCACATGTTGAAGATTTAAAGAAACTATGGTGACAAGTGTGGCCTTTGCTTCAAGAAGAAGATGACAAAGGGTGAAATAAAGAGAGAAAGAAAGATGAAGAAGTTACAACAAAGAAAGCTCTCTCATACCATGTGCTACCGGTGTCATGAAGCGGGACACCTTGCAAATGGTTGCCCTAACATTGAGAAGCTCAAAAAGACAAAAGAAGAAGAGAGGCTCAAGCATGTGAAGTGCTTCAAGTGCCGTACTTGGGGTCATCTTACCTCAATGTGTCCAACCAAGCAATTGGTGAAGCAACTAGAAGAGCCTCAACCAAAGCCACACGTTGAGCAAGAGAAGACACCCCAAAGGCAAATCAAGATCAACCATGAAGATGGTGGTTATTTGATGATAAAGAAGAAGAAAACAAGAAGGGATGGAAAGGCAAGGCATCAAATGCAAACTCAAGATGCCAAGATGATGAGCAAGAATAAAGATGAGAAGAAAGATTATGCTCACATCAAGTGCTTTAAGTATGGAAGTACGGGACACTTTACCTCTAAGTATCCTACCAAGCTTGAGAAGAAGGCTCAAGCAATCCATAAGAGGCAAGGCAATGAGAAGCATCACATGAGTAAGGAAGAGAAGGTTCAATCAAAGAGAAAGTGCTACTTATGCCGGGAAAGGGGACACATGGCACATTTATGTCCCCTAGGTAAAACTTCTAAGCCTATTTCAATTGGATAAATATGCAATGTTGCTTGCTATGAGTTGATTGAATGGATAATTGCTGAGTAATCAAGTTTGGATTGATTTGTGTTGGATAAATTTGTGAGATGATATTTAGTAAGTGGAATGAATGGATTTATGTCTTGTGAAAGTATTCAAACAAGTTGGTTTCAAGTTTGATTCATACTTGATGAAGTATAGCTCAAGTGATTGAAATATGTCCTATATTGAAAATCTAAGCTAGCTGTGATCTTAGCCATGTTTGAGTGATCAAAACTTTTTGGATTGGCATGAAATTTTGTGTACATGCTCTAGACTTATGGTATAATACTTTCATGAGGATTGGATAAGAAATGCTTTGGTTTTAGAGTGGATCTTATCAGCTATAGTGCAGCAGTTTTCAGCATGTAGCAGTGGTGGAAGAATTGAAATCTGGTAGCAATCTAGAAGTCAAAGGAAGCTTAAATTTTTACAGCTGCTAGATAACTTAGTTAATCACATCTCCATCAAATTTCGTGACATTTAGATTTGTACTTTGGGACATATGTATTTTTCTTTGAAGAGAACAAAATCTGCTAGAAAAGTGACAAATATTTGATTGATCTAGAGTCACTTTGATTGAAAGGTCCTCAAGTTGGAAACATGTTTATAAGTAATTGAGGCACCTAAGTTTGGTTTTGAGATGATCTAAAAGCATGACAAGATATGAGTACAAGGCTATTTGATTGTGGAGTGTACTTTGCACACTTTTGGTACTCAAGATGAAGATCAAGATCAAACTCAAGTTGAAGATAAAGTTTAAGTTCTAGATATGATTAGAGATCATTTGGTAGAAAGAAAATGACTTAAACAAGTAGAAAGAAAATAACTTAAAGAAGGAATTAAGGTTACTCATCAGGTTAAGTCCATCACTTGGATCAATCAATCAAGCTATTTCAAGTGAGTATCAAGAATGGTTCTTTGAAGAGAGGTCACTTCTCCCTAGTGTAGGGGCTTGCCGCCTATGTGTAGGTGAACTAAGTGTGGTACTTAGAAGGCTAACATGGAAGTGGTGATCCGAGGAGCATTTGAGATGCTTAGTTGAAGCAATCAAAAGGGTTGATTAAGAAAAGCAAGCAACACCCAAAAGAGAGCTAATCATATTATTTTAAGTGGTATTCCAAATAGTTCTCTCATGCAAGCACTGATCAAAGGATGAAGCAAGCCAACCACAACAAGAAAGTGCACTTGATCATAAGTGGTATTCATTTCATATGGGTGAAGAATGGAATTCAAAATGGTATCTATTGGTCTTTACATTGCTATTGGAGTAATGAATTGGAATCTATATGACTATCCTCTACTCCAACATAGCAAAGGTATCATTGTAATATGCATGATCATTTCATCCCTTACTAGTATGCGGTTAGTGCATATAGTACATGCTTCATAGGATCATGCATAACAAATAAAATATTTAAATTTATAACCTACCACTATTGCTTGAATTATTACTTGATCTAGTGGTTATTATATGAATTTATTTATGAGCTAGTGATCCCAAGTACTTGATCTAATTTGGATTGCTAACAAGTGACAAATACAACATTGGTAAGACAACCCTTGCAAGAGGTGTGAAGAAGCTTGTCATTGGTTTAAACCGGACTTGAAAGCTTAGGCAAATCAATTTAGTTCAAGTTAATCAAAGAACCTCATGACAGTGATAAGAGTACAAGCACAAGACAATAATGCAAATGGATGTCTAGTTTGTTTGTTTCAAGTGGTATCTAGACTCAAGCATTTAATCAAGAATCTACAAATGATGTCTAGATTAACTCTCAAGTGATATCCTATAAGTGGTACTCATGAAGATAGAAAATATTCAAGAAATGGTTTTTATTGATAAATCCAACAAGTGGTTCCATACTGAAAGATTCTTTCAAGTGGTGTCACATCTACACATGGTATCAATCATGCAAGACGATGGTTCCACAAGTGATCCTCAAATTTAAGTGATCATCAAATGAAAAATGCATCCTTCACCTACAAGAGCTCAAGTGTATTAAATGGATGACCCATGCTATCACATAGGGGGAGGTGTCCCACAAATTGATCTCAAGATAAAAAATCTTATGTGTGGTATCTCAAAAAGCCCTACACAAGATACAAGTGGTACAAGTTACAAGTGGTATCTACAATTGGTGTCATTCCAACAATCAAGTGATGTCCATAAAAAATGCAAGATTCAAGCCTCAACCAACTATCCTAAATGCATACCTTTGTATCAATAAGAAGCACACCTTTTATGGAAATTGATGACAAAGGGGGAGAGATTGTACAAAGATATGAAATCTTTGAGATTGAGATTGTACAAGGGGGAGAGATAAGATATAAAAGCTCAAAGAAGTAGAGGTTGGACATGGACATGGACAAAGAGGGAGCAACATTGAAGAAAAGAGATGGATCAAAATTCTTAGATAAGAGAAGCACACAAGTAGGGGGAGCAAGCTCATGAACTTTGATTGATTGCATTTGATATGTGCATATTCATGTGCTTGCTTGTATTGCATAAGCTTTCAAATTCAATATGCATGCTTGTGTGGGTGTATGCTAGTTGTAGAACTTGAATGATGATTTGATAACTAGTATGCATAGGATGATAGCTAGACTAGTACCTTGCTTTTAATGTTGATCTCACAAGGCATCTAGTGCTTTTATTTTCAAGTGATATCTAGCTAACCATGGTGCTAAGGATGAACTTAAAGGTGCAAATCCGATTAGTACACGCTTTAAAGATTTATTCTATACACCTTAGCATCATTTAGTAGTAATTACTCTCCCATAATTTTAATCTATGCATATGTGCGAGCTTCAAATCAAACACTCTAGCACATATGTAGGGGGAGCTAATACTACCATTTCAGGTTTGTGGTACCTGTCCAAAATTATTTTCACATGGTAAAATTGCTTGGGCAAGCAACATGAATCCAAAAGAGCTTAATTTCCATATCTTTGTAGAGTTGTCATCAATTACCAAAAAGGGGAAGATTGAAAGGTCCTTGTGTGGTTTTGGTAATTGAGTGACAACCTAGGTGGACTAATTATGTTTATGTGAGATACACAGGTGATTAGTCCATAGGTACATGTATGTGAGCAACATATGCCATGAAGGTGAAAATGGCTTGGAGATGTTGCAAAGCTCACACATGTGATGATGAAGGAGCTCATTGCAAATGAGACATGACATTGAGTCATGTGATCAAGGTGGAGAAAGATCAAGACATGGCTTGGCTCGATGGACCGGTTACAAGCGTGAAGGGCAAGTTGGAGGCTTTGGAGCGATGGACTGCGTGGCAGTCAAGCTTGAACAAGTCTCTAGACAGTAGTGTTTGAAGTTATTGAAATAGTGAGAAAGTTTTGGGTTTAAAGAAAATAAGAAGGACAATAGCGTTTATGTAAAGTTCAAGAATGAAAAAATCATTTTCCATATCCTGTATATAGATGACATTCTACTCACTAGTAGTGATGTTAATCTGCCATTGGAGAAGAAGTTCTTGTCCTCAAGTTTTAATATGAATGATCTTGGTGAAGTAGAAATTCACCTGAGATAGAAGAAAAAGGGTATTAGGACTATCGCAAAGGCATACTTAGAAAAGATTCTAAAGAAATAAAGTATGCATGCGAGTAGACCTACGTCTGCTCCTATAGTCAAGGGTAATAGATTTGGGAACTTTAAGTGTTCTTGGAACCGATATGAGATTGATCAAATAAACATGGTTCCATATGCTTCAGCTATTGGAGTAAGAACTTACCCTGATGTAGCTTACGTATCCAAGATATTTTGGTAGAAGTCTAGTCCAGATATAGATCACTGGAATTAAGTTTAGAATGTCTTGCAATTTTGCAGAGTATTATAGGCCTCATGTTGAGTAAGAAAGAACAAGTACTCTCAAATAGTTATAGGTACAAAATGTTAAGTCTTAGCGAGATGTGTAGTGAAATCCACAGTAGTTGTTAACACTCGCAGTTAGAGTATTATTGTGGAAAAGCTCTAAAGAAACAGTTGTGGTGTCATCAATGATGCATACCATAGTATAGCTTGTCATGAGGCTTAAGGAACATGCAAAAGAAGGTTAAGGAAATTTGTACCTAGATTTAACAATGGTAGTCAACAGCAATAACCATTTAAAATAGTTAACTCTTAAGATAATAGGTCAAGTGTGCTGCCAAACACATTGACATTGAGTTATATGTTGTAAAGGAGAAAATCCAGAATCTTTTTGAAAGCATTGAGCATATGAGTACCAAGCAAGTACTTGCAGATCCGCTTACCAAAGGCTAACCACCCAGTGCGTTCAGAGAACACACAGTCAACATGGGTTTACCGGAAAGCCTATGATTTCTAGATACTATGGGCTTAGTTGAGAATCTGTTTCAAAATAGAGAGGTGCATTGTAGCTGTTTAATCTAGTGGCAACTGACCGTGACGATAGAGCACACTCTATGCACTGATCTATGATGGAATGGGAAAAGATAAAGTAAGTTAAGTTTAAGTCATAAGGTGAGATTAAGGGGGAAGAACGTTAGATTGATCTTCACCAAGTTGGCCCAACGACCAATTGAGCCCTTAATCCGCGCCCTGATCGGGGGCACTCAGCCGTACTCCTGGCTAATGGGCCCCCGTCGCGCAGTACTATAAATAGGAGGTGGGGGCTAGGGCTCGAAACACAAGATTGACCGCAGCCGCTAGCGTCCCACCGACGACCTAACCCTAGACCGATCTCGAGGGTGTGTTGTGAGCGACGGGAAGCGTCATCGCCTTTGCCGCCGCCACTGGACCGCGCCTCCACGTCGATGCTTCCTCTACTCTGAGCATCGCTGCGGCACCATGGCCACGACATCGGTCCAGCGAAGTACATAACCAAGTCCTTATCTAAGTTATGTTTTACCCGCTAGATCTACACCTAGAAGTCCTATCAGATCTGTCACCTTTAGCGACGCTCACCGTCTGGGATCCTGTCACCGGCGATCACGAGAGCTTCTCCCCACCCTCGGACGTCGACCCGTACTACCACTTCACGGTTGCGGTGCTCTGCGCCTCAGCGTCCGCCTCCGACGGCGGCGACTGTGACCATCTCGAATGCAGCGGGGGGCCTTTCCTCGTGGTTATCGCGGGCGTAAGTCACGGCGAGGACTACGACGAAGGTGGCGTGGCATGGGCTAGAGTCTACTCGTCGGAGACTGCCACGTGGGGCGCACTGACCACCCTTGACGTCGAGTCCTCCGTCGGCCCTGCCCTCCCCGGCCTGGTCACCGCAGGCGCGATCTACTTCATGCTTGAGTTTGGCAGAAGAATCCTCAAGTACGACCTGGCGGCCGGGGGTGCCCTGTCGGTGATGAAGGCGCCGCCCCCGCCCCAGATTGAAGAACCAAACATCATCTTTGCAGCGGCACGGGATGGCGAGCTGGGAGCCGCCACCGTGGAGGGCTACAACTTGCACCTGTGGTCGTGGTCGTGGGACGCTGGCGTTGGCGAATGGGCACGTATCAGGGTCATCGAGCTTGATACCATGATCCCAACCTCCATGGCTGACCCCTCGACTGAGTTTGATCTGGCCGGCTTTGCTCAAGGCGCTGGCTTGATTTTCATCAGTGCAAACGATTATCATCATAGCATCTTCACCGTTGAACTCAAGTCTGGGCACATCACCAAGACAGGCAAGACAAGAAATTCCGGCAAAATCTTTCCTTTAACCAGCTTCTGCACTCCTGCATGGTACTAGCTAGCTAGCTTCATGCACATTCATATATACGGTTGTACCGGTGCTGATTGGAAGGACCACCGCGTTACCGGAAGAAGCATGGCGCTGCTTGTCGATGATAATGATACGGAGAAGGCGACGTTCGAAGGGAAATGGATCAGCTTTGCGGGTCTCGGTGAAGCCTGGGGATGTAGTTTGGTGCTCTTTGTCAGTTCTTCTTGTTTTAGTCGTCACTAGGTTCCGCTCTGTGTATCGTTTTTTTAGGCCGAACTATGTAAGAATGCTTAACTGTTGGTCTTTGTAATAAATAAACCTAGATTGCAAGCGCCAATAATGACTGAGTTATCAATGGCATAAATAAACCCAGCTACTGTATGACACGGGGAGTTGATGCTTGTGATGTTTTGTATCAGCCATTGTCGATGAATATGACTACTGTTCCTAGTTAGAAAGAAAACAATATCCTGCTATGGTTTTTCCTCTTAACGAGGAGTC
The DNA here is from genome assembly GCF_019320115.1 of Miscanthus floridulus. Taxonomy (NCBI): domain Eukaryota; kingdom Viridiplantae; phylum Streptophyta; class Magnoliopsida; order Poales; family Poaceae; genus Miscanthus; species Miscanthus floridulus. The sequence goes on along the minus strand of NC_089587.1, from coordinate 225,108,984 downwards.
CATGACGGCCATTTTTATTGTTTTTTGCAAGGGTTTTACATTACTATTATTTACTTAAATTAAACAGGTAATGAAGCCGAATCACTGCTGCAAACCTAAAAAAATCTTGAAAATTTACAGTTTTTTTACATGCCCATGCATCGTCCCTCTCCGTAGCCGTGCATCCTGCTCCATGCGATCATTGTTACCTGTCCCAGTCGCCACTGCCCCGGAAGCAGGACGCCGCCCGGCGCCGCCTCCGCCTGCCACTGCGTCGGCCTTCCTTGAGGCCAGGCCACAGCTCCGCCTTCCACCTCTCCAGCGTCAGCTCCAGCTTCTTCTGCTCCACGGCGGCGCCTCTGGGGTCCAGGTGCCCGGACTGACCGACCAATTCCGGGTTGCTTCGCGCCTGCTGGCCGTCGTCCACACCCGGCTCCTCGCTGACCTCGCCGACCTTGCACAGCGACGCCGGGCGCTTCATCGCGAGGTCCTTGACGGCGACGGCGTCGGGCGAGCCCGGCACGCCGTAGAGCGGCGGCGCGCGGGCGGCGTCCAGCAGCGCGACGGCCACATTGACGATTCCCTGCGGGCGGAGCGAACGCGGCCGCCGGAGCTGTAGCGCCGCCACCTGCGGGCCGTGAACGCTGCCACCGGGTCGCACGAACGTGCTCACCACGATGCGCGTGACGCCCAGGACGGGGTCCGCGCCCAGCCCGCCCGTGCCTGCGCACCTCCACGGTCACCGCCGCCGTGTCGGAGCGCAGGAAGGCGCCGTCGGACGCGGAACAGGAACCGGTCGTTCCAAGTGGGGACGGCGCCGCCCGCGTGGTCCACGCCCGTGCGCAGCTTGTGCCCCGCGTCCGCCCACGCCACGGCGTACGCGCGCACGCGGCGGCCCAGCCGCCGCCGGTGCAGGTCCTGCGCCGAGATGACCGTCACCTCAAGCAGGTGCAACGGGGACGACAGGGATTCGTCGACGTTGCCGGGCGGCGCCGACATCCCGCCGGCTGGGGATGGAGGCGTCCAACGAAGAAAGAAACATCAGTTATTACCAGACGGGGTACGGTCGGCTATGGTTAAGGGAAAATTATAGGAGAGGTCAGAGACGAGTTTGGGCTGCTTGCAGAGTTGGCCACAGCGCAGATGCTGCATATTTGGCGTTGTAACAGTTATTAGTACCAGCTAAGCCAGCACCTTCGACAGCCAGCCATGCTACAGTTTCACCAATTTTAACAGTTAACCCTTGCAAACAAAAAAGTCATTGAAAATGCACTCTCAGCTTCTCAAACAAGCATAACCATCACATCACAGGAGATTCATGAAGATTATGCTAACCAAAAAGAATCACAAAGGCATGTGTAGACAATTCTGTAAACAGGGTGACAAAGCTAACACTCTGGACACTAAGGGCCTCTTTGGCACGGCTTATGCCGGTTTCGGCTTCATCTATTTTGCGCAAATCGAGGCACTGTAGCGTGAAGCCGTTTTGTAAGCCGGGGTTAAAATGAACTAGAAGCCGGGAAAAGCCAGTTTTTCTGGCTTCACCGGTGAAACCGTTTTGGATGAGCCGTGCCAAAGGGGCCTTAACAATCTGTACGATTCAATATTCAAAACTGAAGGGTTAACATCCAGGGTATGAAATGACATAACCAAGCATCGTTCGCCTCTCAATTTAGGAACACTAGTCTCTTGACCCACAGCCCACTCTAGCATAAGTGCATAACAGATTTGATACGGCCTCGGTTCCTGAAAAGTGTTTCCAGGGCAGGAGTTTAGCATTTCAATGTCAAAAAAACCGAAGGGTGGACCACTGGATGCCACAAGAAAAGAGAACAGGAATTTACCCTTAAGTGGCCCTGTTTGCTCGGAAAAATTTGGAGGAATCCGTGAGAGTATAAACAGTAAAAACCAGCCGTGAACGGTAAATTCAGGCTGGTCTTCATACCATCCGAACGAGAGTCAAGTTGCTCTTGAACCTCCGTGGCACGTGGCGAAGGTACCTCATCCTCCCTGTGCCGGTGGTCTTCCTCCTAATGGCCTTCACACTGTAGTTGTCTGTTTTCCAAGAAACAATAAGGCACCAGAACTGCATGAAAATTAGGAGAAAAATGTGTATACCTAACCAAAGCAACAAAACATGTGATCTGCCTACTTAGCTAGGTCTTCTATGAGCGACTTCTCATAAATCATACAAGAACAGCTACTGATGTGTTAAATCAATAAGCATAAAAGATGAGGTAGCATCATGCCATGAAAATTAGGCATATTAACCATATAACTACTGAATAACGATTAAAACAATGACTGAACATATCAGCTCCTTGGAGTCAAAATACAAACGCAACATGAATAAACGGCAGTTCAAAGAGACAGACACAAATCCACATATATGGACAGCATATTATCAAACAATTCATAAGCAAGGTAATATGGTATTGCAGCAGTGCCAACATAATGTAATTAATTTCATGAAAACTACAAGTTCAATCTTACATAGTTAGACACGACATACAAATAGTAACAGCTACAAATCAAGCCAAACCCTAGACAACTTAATCACAGAGTTGGCGTGCGATTTCATCGAGCAGCAGACACAATCTCTCGCTCTTACGTCGAGTCTGCATTGATATCCACCCATACTACCCAGTCCCAGCCACCGTCAAATTGGTCATCCAGTCACTGTCAAATCTATCAATCGTAAGGAAACTGGCCAGGAAAGGAGAGAGCACCAAGGGATCTTACACTTGCGGATGCGGGCCGCGGGTTAGCCGCAGGTGGAAGCTGCGGCGGCCGCAGCGGCAGCGCACGCACTGCGTGTGCGTCTTGTTCCAGCGCTTACCGAAGTTCCCCGTACCCTTACCCTGCACAAACCCACAGGCGATCGGCTAGCACGCGTCCGATCCAAGCAAGGAGAGCTCGAGGAAGCAGCTACGAGAGCCGGTGATGCGATCTCTCACCATTTCGCCTTCAGCGTCCTTCGCTTGCCGCCGCCGCCACCGCCGAGGAGAAGAATGGGCCTCATGCCATTACGCTTTCTCAATGGGCCGTTGCATTCCGTGATTAACAGGCCCTGGTCCATAAAAGCCCAACCCCTTAATAACTCAGCCCAGCGGCAGCGACGAGGTGACAGATTCTCCCCCACACCGCATCACCGCGCCGGGCACGCCGCACGGCGAGAGCCGCCTGCTCTCCTCTCGCCGGCGATGGAGGAGGTCGGCGTGGACGTGCCTCTCCCGCGAGAGAAGCTCTCCGCTGGACCGAACAGGTAGGAGAAATCTTGTCTTGTCCTGTTTCGATCGCGTGATGGATGGGCTCGTCTGTCATCTGATCCCCGGATTCTCTGATGCGGCAGCGGAAGGGACGGAGGAAGCCGAGGTGGCGTCGTGCTCGTGGCCACCGGGAGCTTCAATCCTCCCACGTACATGCACCTGCGCATGTTTGGTATGCTTCGAAGCTTGCTGATTTCTGCTGACACTTCTTTGCCACCCCTTCGGTTGTGATTGGGAGCGAGTAGTGAAGTTTCTTGCTGCCCCTGTTTGCTGTAGAGTTGGCAAAGGATGAACTCGAGCAGCGAGGTTATTCTGTGTTGGGTGGCTACATGTCTCCGGTGAATGATGCATATAAGAAGAAGGTACATGTTTGACCTCGCAGAAAGCTTACGGAACTGTATAGTTTGTGTTCATGTTCTCTTAACTGAGTTCAGATTTAAAAGTTGTTTAGGACCTCTTACCGGCTGCTCACCGAATTCGCTTTTGTGAACTTGCGTGCAAAAGCTCATCTTTTGTGATGGTTGATCCGTGGGAGGTAACTTGATTTTACATGCTCCGAGTCAGTAAGTTTTTTTTGGGTTATGCTATGAATGAATAGTATGAATTGTCTGTCTTGATAGGCAATGCAGAAAGGTTATCAGCGCACTTTGACCGTTCTTTCGAGAGTCCGAAACTTACTGTGCAAGGATGGTGTAGCTGACCAAGGTATGTATATGAGGATTTTTTTTGGTGCTCCAACATAACATGTAAAGTTTTTATACTTTTGTCTGTTGGATCCCACGGGTGTAGTTTACACTTCAATGGTGATATTTCCTTTTATATCAGCTACTAATTAATTCTTTCAGGTAGCCTGAAGGTAATGCTTTTATGTGGTTCTGACTTGCTCGAGTCATTCAGCACTCCAGGTGTTTGGATCCTAGACCAGGTAGAAATCTTGAACTTTGCTAATAATAAACTTTTGCACCCTTTTTGCAAACTTATGGCATGGTCTTTAGTTGCATTTTGATTTTCCTTGTCAACCTTACTTTGATGACACCTACTTTTGCTTCCAGGTCAGAACCATATGCAAGGACTTCGGTGTCATATGTATACGCCGAGAAGGAAAAGATGTTGGGAAGTTGATAGCCAACAGTGATATATTGCAAGAATGCAGGGTACAAACTTGTTGTCAGATGGTTTCAATTGAAGCAGAATAAGTTTTTTTACTGATGTTCGCTGTGTATGATCATTTCTGAACTCCTTTCCAGGATAACGTTATTTCGGTCGATGAGATTGTGCCAAATCAGATCAGTTCATCCAGAGTAAGGTATAATTCTTACAGGCATCTGTTTGTTGATAGCTTTATGCTGTTCATGTGCTTGATCGCTTCTTGAACAATGATGTGCTTCTATGTATGACTGAATTTCAGAGACTGCATAAGAAGATGTCTATCGATAAAGTATCTTACTAGTGATGAAGTAATTGAATACATTAGAGAACACAAGCTGTTTATGGAAACGGAGGGCGTTGATACAACGTTGCGTTGATACAACGTTGTAAAAATAGTGTTGTTTGGAGGTAATTTTACATGCTGTCTTCATCTTTGAGCATATACCATATTTGTAAGCCATCCACGCAATGTGAGTGAGCATTGGAATATGTGGTTCTGGTGCAGATTTTCACTATTATGCAATTAAACTCTGTAATCAACATGTATCGGCTGTGGACTGATAGACTTGACAGGATCATCTAGCCATAGATCTAGCATACAGATTGAATAGCAAACCCTAGAACATGCTAGTGCGAGAAACAGAGAGAAGAGAGAGAGAGAGAGAGAGAGAGAGAGGAGAGAGAGAGAGAGAGAGGGGTTGCGGAGGTGCAAATCATCGGCCGTCTTCATAGAAGACGAGCTTACCATGGGGTGCTTGTCGGTGGCGCGGTGAGGTCCGGTGGTGAAGTCGCGGATGCAGTGGCGGCGGTGTAGAGGGGGCGGTCTTTCCGTCGCTGGCAACGTCCCCTCACTAGATCGACTTAAGGTTTAGGGACTGTAGGTGGGGCGTTTGACGGCTCAGGTGAACCTTGTGCCCTGGCCCCCACCTCTCTTTTTATGGCGCTGTGCGACGGGGGCCCACCAACCATGGAGTGGTTGGGCGCCCCCGATCAGGGCGCGGATCCAAGGGAATTGGAAGAGATCAATCTAACATTCTCCCTCTTGATCTCACCTTATGACTTAAACTTAACTTACTTACTTTATCTTGTTCCTATTCCATCACATATCAATGCATAGAGCGTGTCTCATCGTCACGGTCAGTTGCCATTAGATTAAACAGCTACAATGCACCTCTCTGTTTTGAAACATATTCTCAACTATGCTCTCATTGTCTAGGAATCATAGGCTTTCCCTTAAACCCATGCCGGCTAAATGTTCTCTGAACACGCTGGGTGGTAAGCCTTCTGTAAGCGGATCCACGAACATCTTTTCTGTTCTTATATGCTTAAGACTAATTATATGATCCCGTACTTTATCTTTCACAACATAATACTTTATGTCAATGTGCTTAGCAGCACCACTTGACTTATTTTTGTGAGCATAACATATTGCTAGATTATTATCGTAGTATAACTTGAGTGGTTTATATATGTTGTCTACCACTTTCAACCGGGGCATGAATTTCTTCAGCCAATTCACCTGTCATGTGGCCTCATAACATGCTACAAACTCGACATACATTGTGGACGATGTAGTGACGGTTTGCTTTGAGCTTCTTCACGATAAGCTCCTCCTATGAGAGTGAATATGTATCCTGACATGGATTTTTTGTCATCTCCCACATAATCAGAATCTGTATACCCCTCTATGTGCAGGGAATCAGATCTTCTGTACGTTAGCATGAGACCCTTCGTACCTTGTAGGTAACGCAAAACTTTTTTTTACTAATTTTCAGTGTTCTATTTCTGGATTACTCTGATATCTGCCAAGTAACCCGGTAACAAATGCCAAGTCAGGGTGAGTACACACTTGAGTATACTGTAAACTTTCGACAGCTGAACTATATGGAACCGCTTTCATTTGATCGATCTCATATTAGTTCCTGGGACATTAAAATTCTCATATCTGTCGCCCTTGACTATGGAAGCAAGTGAAGACTTACAATTTTGCATACTGTATTTTTTTAAACTTTTTTTAAGTATGCCTTTTGTGAAGTTTACCAATTGAGCATATTGTATTCCTAAAACATCATTTTCTCTATCTCGGTGAATCTTTATTCCTAGGACGAATGAAGCTTCACCGAGATCCTTCATATCAAACTTTGAGGACAAGAACTTCTTTGTTTCTAGTAGTAGATTAACATCACTGCTAGCGAGCAAGATGTCATCCACACATAAGTAGGAAAATGTACTTCCTATTCTTGAACTTTGCATAAACGCAATTATCCTCTATATTTTCTTGAAACCCAAACTTTCTTATTATAGTGTCAAACTTCAAATACCACTGTCTTAAAGCTTGTTTTAATCCGTAAATGGATTTCTTCAAGCGGCATCCCATACGTTCTTTTTCTCCCACAACAAAAATCTTTCGGTTGTGCCATGTAAACATTTTCCTCCAGATCCCTGTTTAGGAACGCTGTCTTTACATCCATCTGATGTAATTCTAAATCATAATATGCTACAAGTGCCATTATGATTCTAAAAGAATCCTTACATGAGACTGGAGAAAATATCTCGTTGTAATCTATGCCTTCTCTTTGCGTGAAACCTTTCGCCACAAGTCGCGCTTTGAATCTTTCTATATTCCCTTTGAAGTCATGTTTGGTTTTGTAGACCCATTTACAATATACTGTCTTGGCTCCTTTAGGAATTGTTTCTAAGTCCCAAACATCGTTGGTTTTCATTGATTTCATTTTATCTTCTATGGCTTCAAGCCACTTGGATGAGTGAGCGCTTCTCATGGCTTCTTTAAATGAGGTGGGATCACCCTCCATTTGAAATTCCTCACATTCATAAACTTCGTAATCATCAGAAATGGCTGATCTCCTAACTCTTTGAGACCTTCTAGGGGCCTCATTAGATTACACTTGTTCTATATGAGCGGTTGTTGCTCTCTCTCATGTGTGACAACGGATTCTATGGGATCCTGAAGGACAGGTTCCTCATGTTCATTCATTGTTGCCACAGGAGAACTAACAACAGGTGCTGTTACTACAGTGTCTTACACTGTTGGTACAACAACAACAGGTAGCGTGAAGAATGGCTCATGAACCAAAGGAGTGGGCACGTGCACTCGTTTCTCTTCAAAACTAATTTCTCGCGCTACCATGCTCCCCCTGATCATATCATCCTCCAAAAAGACAGCATGTCTTGTTTCTACAAACTTTGTTTGTCTGATAGGACAATAGAAGCGATAACCTTTTGACTTTTCTAGATAACCAATGAAATGACAACTGACTGTATTGGAGTCTAGCTTCCCTATGTTTGGGTTAAAAGCTTTTGCCTCAGCTGGATAACCCCACACACGTAAATAGTTAAGTGAGGGTTTCTTTCCTGTCCACAACTCATACGACGTTTTGTGCACCGACTTGCTTGACACTCGATTAAGAATATGAATGACGGTTTTTAATGTCTCCATCCATAAACTTATCGGTAAGGTAGAGTAATTTATCATGCTTCTCACCATATCCATTAAGGTACGGTTGCGTCTTTCAGCTACTCCATTCTGCTGAGGCTCGCTCGATGTAGAATACTGGGCTACTATGCTATTTTCCTGTAAGAACCTTGCAAAGGGTCCAGGAACTTGGCCATATGGGGTGTGTCGACCGTAGTACTCTCCTCCACGGTCAGACCTTACTACCTTAATCTTTAAGTTGTGCTGATTTTCTACTTCAGCCTTAAATATCTTAAATTTATCCCATGCTTTTGATTTTTCCTTAATTGGATAAATATAGCCAAAACGAGAATAGTCATCTGTGAATGTTATAAATGAATCATAACCATCCACACTCTTCACAAGAAAAGGACCACAGGTGTCTGTGTGAACTATTTCTAAAATTCATGCGCTTCGTTTGGCATCTTTCTTTATTTTCTTAAGGTATTTTTCTTTTTATGCAATCAATGCATTGCTCTAAATCTAAAATTTCTAAAGGCGGAAGAATTGATTTCTTAATCAATCACTCTATTCTCCCCCTCGAAATATGGCATAAACGACAGTGGCATAATTTCGAAGATACATCATGCACTATCTTCCGCTTATTTGTTGCATTCATAGACAAGGAAGCATTCTCATTCTCAGTGCTCACAGCATTCACATTCTCAGAAAGTGATAATAAATAAAGTTTGTCTTATCGCAAGACAAGACCAACATACTTATTATTATACACAATCCGACATTTGCCATTACCAAAATGACAATCATAACCATCATCGTCAAGTCGTGAGACACTTATCAAGTTTCTACGCAAAGAGGGTATATAAAGAATATATGAAAGCTGAAGTATAAATCCATCATCTCCAATGGCTTCAACTTCAGCTTCAACTCCATTTGTTACTTTAATCCTTCTTTCTCCTCTTTGCAGGGTTCTCCTCGTACGGAATTTCCTGTAATGAATTTGCAACATGAACAGTTTCATCTGAATCAATCCACCAAGTAGATTCTGCATAACTTAAATACAAGGATTCATTTATGAATATAACAAAATCATCACCTCTCTTCAGAAGTCTCTTTAGGAAGTCTGGACAGTCCCTCTGGTAATGTCCATGCTTCTTGCACCATTTACACTGATCCTTCTCAACTTGAACATTGTTGTTCTTCTTATGGTGGTCATTCTGAGGAGGCTTTCCCTTAAGGTTTGACATTCTTATTAAAGTTCTTCTTCTTGTCCTTCACAAGGTTAGCAGAGTCACCCTGTTAGGATTTCAGCCTCTCCTTTTCTTGAACACACATTGCGATGAGCTTCTCTATATCCCACTTATTGGGATGTATGTTGTAATTAACAACAAAAGTTTTATATTCCTTTGGCAAGGAAGCAAAACCAAATGAATTAGGAACCCATCCTTAAGCCCTAAATCCATTGCCTTCAGCTTCGAAGCCGTGTTACTCATCTTCAGTATGTGCTCTCTGATACCGTCACTAGTATATTTCTTATTGAACAATTTCTTGATCAAAGTATTGGCATAAGCCTTTGAAGAGCCAGTGAACTGACTCTCTACCTTCTTAAGATACTCTGTGGTGGTATCACAATCTGGGATAGACCCTCTTATTGCATCTGAAATTGTGGACTTAGCCACCATCAAGCACTTGCGGTTTGAAATGTTCCATTTCTTGCGTTTGAGATCAGACAGCGCAAGTGCTAGTTCATACTTCTCTCGTCATACCCTGTAGTTGTCCCCTTCAAGATGCGGTATGTGCGAGATAAAAGCCATTGGGTTGAGTCCTGGAAAACATCGTCAGAGATAGTGAGAAAATATGACATCATAATTGCATGCTTTAATTTAACGTTGGTCAAAATTAAACCATACAACATTCTTATACACTAATTCTACATCACCGTTGGACAAAAATAGAATTAATTCATGGAAAAACTTATGAATAAAATTACAATATTGTTATCATCAACGTTGGTCAAAAAATAACAATATCATAATTGACTTAAACAAATATTACTACTCCTCCAATTAAAATTTTCCGTTAATTCCAAAATTAATTAGAGGATAAACATAATCATTGTAGCGGAAACTTAAACTCAATTGACGAATTTTAACCCATAGGTTTATTTGAGCCAATAATCAATTTCTAGGAAAAAACTAAATTCACTGGAAAAAAGGCTCAATCTATATTGTTCATCTGGCCCGAGCAACAAAACGGCCCACGGCTGCGCTCTCTCTCTCCCGCGCGCTGCCCCGCGCCCAGGCCGCAACCTGGGCCTGGGCCGGGAAAGCGGCCCGCCGCTCGCGCCCGCCTGGGCCGAAAGCTGGCCCGAGCGCTCTGAGCCGTTGATGCAGATCGGACGGCTACACGGCGTTCTCGGCGGATCAAAAACGCACGACACAACGTCGGCTCCTGAACCCTAGCTCATTCTGTTCTCCTCCCCTTCCTCTCTTAGCGCATCCAGCGGCAGCCACCGAGCGGCAGTGAGGCAGCGGCCTCGTCGGCGGCGCGCTCCCCTTCGGGTGAGCGCGCCGTCGTTGAACGGCCTAGCGGTGGCGCCCTAGCAGGCGGCGCGAAGCCCTTCCCGAAGACTCCGGTGAGTGGAGGGCGGCGAGGTAAGCCGCCTCCGAAGCCCTTCCCCTTTCTCCTTCTTTTCTCTGCTTGGATCTTCTTCTATTTTTCTTGGATCTTGTCCGATTTTGGGTTAGGGTTAGGGTTAGGTCGAGTTAGGGTTAGGGTTTGGCTACTTTTTTTCTTCCCCGAGTTGTCTACACGGGTTAGGGTTAGGGTTTGAGTTCCTTTTTAAAACTGAAACCCTTTCTTACTCCTTTTCTTCACCTGATTTGGGTTTAGGGTTCGATGAACCCTCTGCTTAGATCCGAATCGGATCTCTCATCTCCTTCTAATTGCTGCTACTTGGTTTTCTACCCCGATAAGCTAGATCTACGTCTAGTTAGGTGACTGATACCATTGATAGAGATTTACATGATCAACTAGCCATAGATCTAGTATGTTTACTGACATTTGGAATAAATAGCAAGTCCTAAAATATGAAGTAGTACGAGATTTACAGATAGAGAGAGAGAGGGGGGTTGCTGAGGTGCAAACCATCAGCCACCTTCGTAGAAGACGAGCTGGCCATGGGGTCGCTTGACGGTGGCGCGGTGTAGCCCGGCGGTGAAGGCGCTGTCGCGGTGGCGGAGCTTCCCGTCGCTGGCAGCGCCCCCTCTCTAGATCGGCTAGAGTTTAGGGACTGTAGGTGGGGCGTCTGGTGGCTCAGGTGAACCTCGTGCCTTGTGCCCCGGCCCCCACCTCCCTTTTTATGACGCTGTGCGACGGGGGCCCACCAACCATGGAGCGGTTGGGCGCTCCCAATCAGGTTGCGGATCTCAGGGCCCTGGACCAATTGGAAGAGATCAATCTAACATGGACATCTACCTCTGGATAGCATCTGGATCATGCATGCTGAGCAGTTACTTCACACAAACGCAGTGAAATAAACGGAGCTGACCACTTAAATGACTACTATATTTTGGTTAAATGTGGTTCTGGAGATTGCAGTGAGTTGTATTTTGATTAAATTTGCTTGAGTGCCAGAATCAAGTGCTAAATACAACATGCAATTCTGACTCGCAATTATATAAATGCTCACCTTTACTTATTAACCAGTGCCACACGATGTTCTAAAACCAGTTCATGCGAAATAGCAATCGTGGATATACTATCGTTTAGGCAAACAAATCATATAGAAGTAAGTCTCATTTGCAGACAGTTCTGATGCATATTTAGACAGTGATGGGCTGATGGCTCTACAACACAGACTAACAAAGATATCTTGTAAGCTGTACCAGACAATTACCCATGGAACAGAACACATGCCAATAGTCAATAAGATTCATCTTTTATACAACTCACTCATCAGCTGCTTTACAAAATTTACATGTCCAAAGAGGTGCGCTTTATTACACTAAGGATTCTAATAAGTACACTGGAATTCACAGTTTGGGTACACTGAGCAGAACCAATTCTATCTTCATCCGAAACACTATCATAATCATCACTGGCAGCACAGATCTTGACAACATATTTAACCAGTGACTCATATGGCCAAGAGTTTATGAATGGCAGTTTCTTGATCAAATGAAGCTGAAGCATCAGTATCTGGTAGAACTATAAACTCTTTCTGCAGTTTCAGAAGCTTTGTTCATAGCCTGAATTATGAAACGCCGGCTGCTTCAAGCGGCGTGCCAGCAGCACAGGACAAGGCCTCCCTGCCGTGTGGCCTCAAGAGCGACTCCCTATCGCAGGTCGCCGGCGGGAGTGGCTGGATCCCGCCAGGGTTGAGCGGGAAGAGGGTCTTGAAGTATCCTGCCATGATGGCTTCCATGTCGCACGTCTCGGCGACCTTGGGCATCTGGTAGATGTCGCGCGTGTAGGCGTGGAGGCTGGGGTACTCGGCCAGCTTCCGCCTGGTGCACCGGAACAGCGTGTTGTAGACGAGGTCGAAGCGGATGAGCGTCGTGAAGAGGCAGACGTCGGCCAGCGTGAGCCTCTCGCCGCACAGGTAGCGGGAGCCGGCGAGGTGAGCCTCCAGCCTGTCGAGCGCGCCAAACAGCTCGCTCGCCGCGGCGTCGTACGCCTTCCTGGCTCTGTGCAAACCCACATCCTGCAATTGGTAATTTGATCACAGAATTATCAGCCAGGGATCAGAGAATTCAGTTGCTGTAACTGATGATTTGATCAGGGCAATGCTGCAGAGCAATCCAGTTTCTGATATACCTGTACACGCCGTTGTTGACGCTGGGGTAGATGAGGCCGTACCAGCGGTCGACGTCCTGGCGCAGCTCCGGCGGCCACAGGTCGAGGCCGCCGTCGCCCGCGAGGCCGCAGAGGAACTTGGCGATCTCGATGCTCTCGTTGCAGACCACCTCGCGGCGTTCGGCGTCCCAGAGCATCGGCACCGAGGCCCTGCCCTCGAACCCACCGCTCCGCAGGGCGTACACCTCCCGGAGCTTCTGCTTCCCGTAGAGCCGGTCGGGGCTGCCGGGCGTGAAGGACCACGCGCCGTCGTCACCGGGAATGGCGACGGAGACCGGGAGGCGGGCCTCGAGGCCGAGGAGCGCGCGGACGACGAGGGCGCGGTGCGCCCAGGGGCAGGGGAGGCCCACGTAGAGGTGGAGCCGGGAGCTGGGCTCCCCCGCGACGGCGGGGAAGCGGGCAGGGCTACGGGTGAAGGCGCCCGTCGCGGGGTCCGACGGCGCCAGCTGCCGCATCAGGAGCTGCCACGCCGTGGTCCAGCCGTGGCGCACGGCGAGGACGAGCTGCGCCGGTGGCAGCGCGCGCCCCCACAGCACGCGGGTCAGCGCGGTGAGCGGGTCCTGTGAGGCCGCGATGCAGTCCAGTCCGCTTGTTACGGCGGCGGACGAGGAAAGGAGGAGGCGGCGGTCGCCGGAGCTGGAGTGGGTGCGGCGGAGGAGACGTGGCCCACATGTCCGAACTCCGAATGACTTCGCCACTGGAGATAGAACATTCGCCACTGGAATCTGGAGATAGAACGGCTCTCCATCTCTAGTCCCCTGTGTTTAGGCGAGGCTGGGATGCGCCGGACCTGGACATCTATCGGGCCATCAGGTCTGGCCCGCTGCCGAATAGGTAGGATGGGTATAAGCATGGGCCTAGTTAGGGCCGGATATTGTGCCAGCTCAGTTCGGCTCAGTCTAGCTCAAGCTGGCTCGTTAGTGAGCTCGAGCTGTCTCGTTTAGCTCGTGAGCTACTAAAAAAATAGGACACACATGTTTATGCTACATTAATTTCAGAAGGTCACGTCCATAATTATGCAACCATACATGATTAATACACATTAGGTTCATCAAAAGTATCAACCATGAAACATAGTTGGTCCATCCATGATCCATACAGTTTCAGCATACTTACTAGTTGCTTGCCATCGCAGACTTAGGAAAGTCCACAAATTCAATATCAGCATCATCATCTTCTATCTGGAAAATAATCCATAAATCAACATTTAATTACCATGACAATTATAAAATCAAAATCCATATAAAAAGCTAAAAATAAGGATTACATACCAATAAAATAGGTTGACATTTCTAGGTCAGCATCATCATCATCATCATCTTGTGAATTCATGGTCGTGGACTGACAGGCCTCAACTCGTGAGCAGCTCACGAGCTGGCTCGTTAAAACAGCGAGCTAGACTTCTAGCTTAGCTCGTGAAAAGTTAAAACGAGCCGAGCCGGTTACGAGTCGAGCGATTTGACGAGCCACGGGTATTTTGTCCAGCCCTAGGCCTAGTAGGCTGATATTTTCAACTATTTCACGTAGGTACGACAAGACTCCACTCAAAGCATCTCGTTCCCCTGCTACAGTTAAGACGGGCGACTTCAAGGCGATTCTCGCTCCCACCGCCAGATTCACTACCTCTCCTCGCCGCCGGTGGCCTTCGTGGCGCCGGTATGCCTAGAGAGTCGGGGATCCGGTGGGTGGTGTACATATTCCCTCCTATTAAAGTACTTCTAGTTAGGTTATGGTTAGGGTTCTTCGCTTAGACGTCAGTGACGCGAAGGCGAGCTTATCTCGGTGGCTTAGGGTTTAGGCGACCGGTTCTTTTGTTCCTCCGGAGCATCTCTAGCAATCGCGGCGGTGGCGCCGTCTTCTGGGGATGGAGCTGTGATGTATGTTTCCTTCTACCTTGAGAAATCGGGTTGGAGTCTCCATTTTGGTGTCGCTTCGTCGTTGGTTGCTTGGAGGTCGCCAACATTGTCTTGAGGCGCCAGATCTCCTTTCTCTCGGCGACGGATTGCTCGGGCGTTCAACGATTCAAGTGTGCATCGGCTTCTTCGGTGTGCCGACTGATGTAGCGTTTAAAGTTTATGTCGCTTCTTCAGAAGTTCCTTCGTCAAGCTAGGAATTGGCTTCAAGTTGCAGCTTTGGCGCTCCTCTCTTCGTGAGCCGACGTGTCGAGCGGCAACTCCGGTGGCCAACGTTGAAGATGACCAAGAAAGTCTTACAAGGACTTGGATGTAATTTTGCTTTTATCAAGGGTGTCTTTGTAAGAAATGCTAAACTTTTATATCAATAAACCTAATGCCACCCGGTTTCTAAAAAAAAGTAAGGCTGATATTTTCAATAAATCTAGTCAAATTGAAAAATATCCAGTATTTCTTCTGAAATGGAGAGCACATTCCCATGTTTCTGAATGGGGATGGCAAAACAAAGACAAAATCAACCAATGTTTCAAATGACAGATTTTTTCCCTGTTTCCTGTATCTTTTTCAATGAAAATTAAGTATAATTCACTTGAGATTCTACGCCATTCCCTGCATTCCATTCCAAAACAACCCAACATTTCAAACTCTCCCAAGGAAAAGCAATGCGAAACAGCACGAGATATCAAAACTTATAACATTTAAACTCTGCCAAATGTCAGGCTAAGCAACAACTTCTTATCGATATGGGGAGGATATCATCAAAGCTAACAGGAAACGATCCAGCAGCACAAAAATCCGGGGAAACATCTTTGGGGCCATCAAATGCTCATCTAACCAAGAACTATCTTCTCAAGTCTCAACACAATGGAAATGCTACTTTAAATAAAGTTCAACCAACTGCTTCGATTAGACAATCGCATTTGCCGCGCTAGCAATCCTGGGCCAGAGATCAGCACACTCCTTTCCGATGGGTCCAGTGATGGCAGAACCTGCAGCATGGAAGACGTATTAGCTTATAATAAAGGCATAAAGCTATAAGCAGCTTGCTGTATTCAAGGGATGATTTTCAACTATGCCTACAGCAGAATAGTTGTAATAATGCATATAAAACCATAGAACTTTCAGGACTATACCCTTCATCTCTCCCTTTGGGTTCACAATCACTCCAGCATTGTCTGCAATATCGCATAAACAGAACATTATAGAAGTATGAACAGCGAACAAAGGCTAAAGTAAATGTGATGACCAGAAGAGCAGCAGGTAAATAAAAAAGTTGCTGATCACCAAATGTCTTCTAATCTAAATCTAACAACATATGTGAAGATAGCACAAAAAATGTCAGAAGACAGAAAATATAACTCAATTCAACCATATGTTTATGCCAAATTATATCAAGGCATAACTAATATCAAATCCAACCAAGATGCAACATATAACTTGCACATGTTCTTTCATGTTTATAGTGGGCCATAAACCTTCACCATTACTGAGTTTGAATTAACTGAGCAAATACGTAATATTGGGCATTGTTTCACGAATGCTTTAACATGTGCCAGGAGACAGGTAACACTGCACAGCAGAAAAATGCACAATGCTGTTTAATACTGGCCAGTTCGCTTATATGCTTCCTCTTGACAAATGACCATACTGGATGGTCACTCTTTATTATGTAAAGAAGCAACACTGTTTACACAGAGAACATGAGCTTCCAAAAATCTAATCATAACTTCTCAGGATAAAGTATTCTAGAGTACAATTTTGCAGAAAACAACTATGATGTGTTGATCACCATGTTTACTAAAATTCAGAAGTAATATCAAAAGTAGAATGTTAGCTAAGCAGACATCACACTCTAAAGAATCAAAACTAAATCAAAAGAAGCCTATTCAAGAGAACTGAATTCTCGATAATTCTACAAGCACACAAAAGCTCAAATGATTAAACCATTTAGGGTCAATGCATCCAGTCATGATGAGAAATGTACCTTCAAAGTACATGTAGACACCATCCTTTCGGCGCCATGGCTTGCGCTGCCTCACAATGACAGCTGGCATCACCTTCTTCCTGAGGTCAGGCTTTCCCTTCTTCACAGTTGCCATAACCATGTCACCAACACAGGCAGAAGGAAGCCTATTAAGGCGCCCCTTGATTCCCTTCACAGAAATGATGTACAGGTTCTTGGCTCCAGTGTTATCAGCACAGTTCACAGTGGCTGCCACTGGTAGACCCAGTGACATCCGGAACTTGTTTCCAGCAGTACCTCCACGTCCTGCAGTTCAAAGCACATTTAGACCACAGAACTCCATTGCATCATTATTAAGTGTAAACTATAGTAACAAGCAGCATTTAAAGCACAGAGATGCAAAACGAATTGTATACAAGCCCAAAGTTTGTTTAAAGAAAGCTTTAATCTGATTGTCCAGTAATAGAGGAACCTAAGTAGGAGTAAATGATAAAATAGAGAAACACCTAGATTGAGAAATGTGACATGCTGCGCTTCACTTAAGATCAACTAGATTAGCTCTATAATGCACATGAAACAGGAAACCAATGGGACAATTCGATTAACTCTACACATCACACTGGAGGAGTTTAGGGGCCCAAAAATACAGTCTGAGAGTTGATAGACCTAGATGACACCTCAAAAGTTAATGGACCTCCGGTGCATTTTACTCAAAAGTTAATGGACCCAGAGCTGCAGTTTGAAGGTTGATGGACCTAAGTGACATACGACCAAAAGTTAATGGACCTAGAAATGCAGTTTGAGAGTTGATGGACCTAAGTGACACACGACCAAAAGTTAATGGACCTACGGCGCATTTTGCTATATAAATATCATCATTTTTCAATCTAAGTGTGGATCTGACTACAAGTAAGGAAGTGTAACACTTCAAGCATTAGAACTGCAACAAAATATATAGATTTGACATCCGTAATAATCCAACTAACATCTAAACCACAAAGCTCAACGTATAACCTCAGATGTAACTACGTATCAAACTCATGACCGTGGCATCAAAATTTAGAACAATTCGTTTAAAAATATCACTAATCCCGAACCCACCAGCTGCTACATCAGATGATTTACTCATTTACGATGGGCTCCAAATAGCGCAAGGACTCGCGCATCAGAAACGAAATTTCTCAACATATAACCTGAACGATATACTACAACAGCACAAGCGGCGAACCATGCACGAGAAGATCGAGTGGGAAAGGAGCATGGAGTTTACCTCGCTTCGACATCTTGGAAGCGGAGAGGAGGAAACGCGAGCGCGGCGCTGAGTGGCGGCGGCGCGGGGGTGGGTGGGTTGGCTCGTTTATACGGGAGACGGAGGTGAAGTTAGGGTTTTGCGGCTATTATTCGATTACCCCCTTGTATATTCGAAATTGCATTTTCAGGACCTCAGCCTAGTGTGCCGTGTCCGTGTGCGAGGTGCGAACCACAACCGAGTGATAGAAAGGAAAATGCGCAAGGATAGGGTTCTGAGTGCAAAGTGGAAAGTGCAGGATTTCTTGCCCATCAGTCCCTTCAGAAGTCAGGATTGTGAGAAAGGGGCTCGGAAAATGGGGTGGGCGCACCCAGCGGTGGCCATGGAGGAGGTGCTCGGTCTGGTCCGGGGTTTCGTGGACGTCGTTGTCCTTGCCGGCGGCCGCACCTCGTCCGGCGTCGCCGCTACTTGGAGCGCCGACGAGGTGAAGAAGGCCCTCCGGTGGGCGCTCTTCTTCGAGGAGGTCAGCAGCGATCCCTTTCGCCTCCTGCCCCTCGACTCCATAATGTCTTTTGGTCTGTGCCGCGTTCTTATGCTAGACATTTGCAGAATTTTTGCGGCAAAAGGTTTGAAGTGATTGCGATTACTGACTCGGAAACATGTCTCCTGAGTTGCTCGATTGTGCCTACATTGTGTTTAGGTTTTCAAGGACCTGCGTGACTCGGGCCAGTACGAGGATTCTGCAAGAGAGCTCGATGCGGCACTCCTTGAGCTCACTTCGAGCCCCGAGTTCCCGAAGGTGCTTCTCCAAAGCTTGTACGGTGTATGTGTTGATTCTGGGGTTGTTACGCGTAGTGATGTTCTGTTACATGTGCAGGGTCTTGCTGCTGTACGTTCAGAAATGCTTTCCATGGCAAGGGTGTTGGTTGTGCGACATTTTCTGAAAGCAAAAACAATGAGCGTGGAAAGCTTTGATGCTCTTCTTGAAGCGGTTGTTGAGATGGATATTGATGGCATTTGTGCTACTGGTGTGCACAACGCTTGCCAAGAGTATGCTGAGTCAATATTGAATATGAATCTGTCATGTTTTGCGCAGTCCATGAATGCTTGTGATGGTGGACTTCCCACTAGTTCTGATGAACCGCATGCAGAATCCATGGGCAATTCACGCATTATAGTTAAAGAATTTCAGAAAACGCTGGATTCAGCATTGTGTGCTTGTTTGGCTGAGAGAGGACTGGAAACACTTTTGAACAGTGTGAAAAGAAATAGCTTCGAAAATCGTAGTAATAAGCCATGCGTCCCAGTGATTCCAAAGTAAGCATTCACCTTCGATATGTTGCCTTTTGTT
Organism: Miscanthus floridulus; assembly: GCF_019320115.1. Taxonomy (NCBI): domain Eukaryota; kingdom Viridiplantae; phylum Streptophyta; class Magnoliopsida; order Poales; family Poaceae; genus Miscanthus; species Miscanthus floridulus. The sequence goes on along the minus strand of NC_089587.1, from coordinate 225,089,821 downwards.
GTCAAAATCCACATTTCTGTGTCCTTTATCTTACTCGATAGCATGCCCCAGTCTGAACTTACTCAATGCTATTACAACACAGAACATCGCGAATGATCGATGAGTTTCTAATGTGGAAGCAATGGAGAGCCAAGTGTTTGTCATATTTGCTTGATGAGCGGACCATTCGGGTTTTGGCTGGAGCTAGTTTGATTTTTAAAGCTCCTAAAGAGCAGTGGATGAAAGTGTTTGAGCCCTTGAAAGGTTTAGCCGAACCATGTCATAGTGGTCTTGTCGAAACCATGGTAACTACTCATCTTGTGGCCTTCATCTGTATACGGTTCTAGTATATAAACTTTCTACATTGTCACATCAACATGTATGTGTTATCTTTGTAGGAGCTATGCTTGCTGGGTTCAATTACAGGGCGATGGAACACATTGATAGAGGGCTTCATATCACACAGTTTCTGTTTCATTCCTATATCCAAGAAGTACGCTGATCTGCACCAGTGCCTTCACAGAACTTCTCAGGAGAAATTCCAAGACGAACATCTTAATTTGGAGGTTTTTCCTATTTTGGACTTATATCATGTTAATAGTTTGCCAAGGATTCTGTATGTAGGAAACTTTAACTCAGTGAGAAATTTTTTGAAATATGGGGATTGTACCCGTCAACTAAGTATTTATCTGTACATCTTAAGAATAAATTCAGGAAGGTTCACCTAAATACTGAACACTGTTATGTGTCTTTGTGCGAACTATCAAGGGTGCTTCTATGAATCCTCAGTGTCCATCTGTAACTAAAATCTGTGGAGGGCATATGATCAAACTCCTTTGCCAGAACCTGTAATGTGTTGTATACCAAATCAGGCCTTCTGTGCACTTACTGGAACTGTGCTTACACATGTGAGTATGGGGACAGGAAACTGAAACAAAACCATTTTTTGATGAGAGCTGCTAATGCTCAGTCCTTAGTCTACATTCAACAATGGTAAATAACATTATCAAAACCAATAACTTGTCATACTACCCTTCGTCTAGTTTGACGTACTTGATTGATTTAAACAATACTTGAGTCAGCGAACTAGTTCCTTACCTTTATATGCTAATATTTATTTTCTGAAACCATGTTCCTTGTCTTCATTTCGATTAGCATATGTCATTTTAATTCATTTGTAATATATCTAATCAAGGCTTTGTTGTTGTTGTAATATATCTAATCAACTTGGACCCTTCAACTGACCCATGAATCCTGGTCAGGTTTTGGAACACTTACTGATAAGAAAATTTGACACGCTATGTTGGGCCTTCTGATATATGTTTTAATCTACAAAAATTCTTTGGAACTGATTTCATAATAGTTTTATTAGTTATGATTAGCATGCCTTTCAGAGATCCCTCAGGAAATAAAATGCATAATGGGCCTGTCACAACTCGCAATAACAATTGTTAGCAAGAGGGCATATATTTTTAATCTTGGTATCTACAATGTTTTATTTTCTCAGACCTCCTGAAAAAATGTATCTTCATGCAAAGCTTTGAACTACAGGAAAAGGATATTCTTGACTATGCAAGACAGTCATTAGAGAGTAAACCATCCTTACTATGGCTTCTACCTCCAGCTCTTACTGCCGCAGCAATTCCACCACGGTGAGCTGACCTTTTACCTTATGGGATGGCTTTTCTTATTTTTTGTGATCATTAATGGTAATTCTATGTTTGTAACTGATCGCATAGGTCAAGCTTGTTCCAGATATACCTTGCTCAAATAGATAAGCAATTTCATGATGCTACTCCTGCAGATCGGTATGCTATTAAAAAAATAGTTACTATGAGATATGTCACATTTCAAATTCCTTTGTTAGTTATTTGTGTTAATGTTTACTGTTTTCAGAAAGTGTAAGTGCAGAGAAGATGAAATGGATCAGCATCACTGTAAGTTATTCATAATTGCAACTGCTCCCTTTCTCAGATTTAAATGAGATGAGCACCCAAGCGCTCAGAATTCTTCAGCTAAAGCTAGATTTTATTCCTTCCAGGTGAGATTACTGAAAGGATTCAATGTCTCTACGCATTCCATATTCAGCAACTTCATCTAATGGTTCCATGATAACATAGTTATAGTTCAAGATCATGCTGAATATTACAATTTGCACGCTGATTCTGACATTTCGCTTTTAAGTTTTAAAAGAGTGACTGATCGGCTATGGGAAGGGCGGGCCTGGTGCAAGCGGTAGAGTCTTACCGCCTGTGACCGGAAGGTCCCGGGTTCGAGTCGCAGGTCTCCTCGCATTGCACAGGCGAGGGTAAGGCTTGCCACTGACACCCTTCCCCAGACCCCGCACAGAGCGGGAGCTCTCTGCATTGGGTACGCCCGACTGATCGGCTATGTTGGTTGTATCTTTTACTTTTCATGTAGCATGATCAAGAACTAACGTGTGTCACTGGTGTGTTTGTGCGTGTGTGTGTTGGCGGGGTCGGGTTGATGTTGTACATCTTTTGTACTCTTCTGCTTTAATGAAATGACGCCAACTCTCCTGCATCGTTCAAGGAAAAATATGAGTGACTGATCCCCCAGCTGACTGCAAACATTGATTGGCTGAACCTGAAACAGCAGAAAATCAATTGATTCCACCTTTTTGCATGCTGGAAACAGTCGAAATGAAAGAGATATAGATTATGGCTATTTCATGCATGTAAACCTAGAGGCTGAATCTGTTCTTGCTCTTTTTTGTCTTCAAGGTGAAATGAAAGACAGTTACTAGATTCATCCTGTGTTCATTCTTCTATATTCTTTTTGTGCTTTCTGGACATGAAACGTACGGAATTTTTTTTAGGGTGATAAATGAACTGTTTGTGATGATATATATAATAATTTTGTAGTGTGGATTTTCTTGTTATTTGGTTTGCAATCCAGTTTCATCTCTTTATCTTGACTGAAAGCAGTATTTCACATCGGCCTAAGTATGTTTTTACCTCTGTTAAAGCTGCTACCATTTCGATTCTGCAAACCAATCAATGCCCAGTTGACTTTTTCCTCATTACTTTCTCCCCTTAATGCTTTTAGATTCTACCTACCCCAGATCAGAACTCCAAATGTAAGTAATGAGGTGTTTGAGAACCTCTGGTTTTCTATTTCTGCTACTCCAATTGAAATTAAAAAGTGTGAGATAATGGATAATGGCAAAAGAGAAATCTAATGTAGAATGGGTCATTGTCAAGCCAGCTTCTCAATGAAAGTTTGGTACATGCCGAATCGGGGTTTTCATCTACGAGGCACATTGCTACCAAAGAGAACTCCTAGAATGCAAGCTCATTGTTGGAATTTATTATAGGTGGTGCTTCATCCACACAGTTAGCTGATCAGACAAAGAAGCTTTGGGAAGGTAGATACTAGTAATTTAATATAGCCAGCTTTCACAATATAAACGGTTGGGTCTGTATATATCTGAGTCACATGTAAAGCTTTTAAAAATTGAAGGTATACATGTTGCTTATAGGAAAGGTTGGGTGTGCAATAGCTTGTTGGTTTAGATAATTATCATTTCTAAATTAAGAGAGCATGTTGTTCAAGTTGCTGCAATATGGAATGGCAGTGGACTATTAGTTTGGTCATTGAAGAAAGGGGTACATGTAGCAGGTCCAGAACCATGGTCCCCACCCCAGACCTCTGAAAGGAAAACAATTGATGATTCTAGATGATGCTAATCTCTCATCTATCTAAGATTTAAAGTTTAGCAGCACTTCTTTCATCGGTGACAAAAGGGTACCACAGAAGCTAAAAGGCAAGTTTTATAGGACGGCGATTAGACGTGCTATGTTGTATGGTGCAAAATGTTGGCCTACGAAAAGACGACATGTTCAACAGATAAGTGTCGCGGAAATGTGTATGTTGCGTTGGATTTGCGGTCATACAAGAAGGGATCGAGTTCGGAACGATGATATACGTGATGGATTAGGGGTAGCATCAATTGAAGAAAAACTTGTCCAACACCGGTTGAGATGGTTTGAACATGTCCAATGGAGACCTCCAGAGGCACCGGTGCGTAGTGGAATCCTAAGCCAGGATAGTAACGCTGAATAGAGGCAGAGGAAGACCGAAGTTGACTTGGGTAGAGGCAATAAAAGGATACTTGAAAGGATGGAATATACCCAAAGACTTAGCCTTAGATATGAGTGCTTGGAAAACAGCTATTCACGTGCCTGAACCTTGATGACTTCTGCTGGGTTTCAACTCTAGCCTACCCCAACTTGTTTGGGACTTAAAGGCTTTGTTGTTGTTGTTGTTGTTGTAGCGCTTCTTTCATCGATTCCATTACCTGAAGAAACAAGTAAGTAGCAACCCAGAAGCCAATTTCAGCTTACTCGTTGCAGTTTGTTCTGTCTGTATTTTCTCTTATGATCTCTTTCTTTGATGTTCTATTTCCTTGTATTCTTCGTTGCACTTATTAACTCTTTTCATAAACTACTTTATTAGGTGTATCTTGCTCTAATCAGCTATCTGATACTTCTTTCCTTTTATCTCTTATCTTTATGTTTAAGGAGTGGTTTAACTCTGCAATTCATGCTAGATGTCTTTTGTCAATCCTTTGCAGTTTGCTCTCTATTACATTATGATTACAATCTTTAGTTTGCCTGCAGCCACTTGTTTTTTTTTTCTCCAATTGTTTTCTTCACATGATTGATGAAATAAATCTCTGCACTTAGTGAATGATATGACTGAAGCTTCACTTGAACAGATTAAACTGATGGGTACTGCATGCAGCCATACATCAACCATGAATCGGCTTCACAGTGGAAGAGTTCCCCCATGTCTTTCGTCAGCTCTAACATTAGTACCAGCATTCTCAGAGGTATCATTTCCTAGTTTTCCAGAGCAGAGATCATCTATTGTTGAAAGGGAACTGCCTATTAGTTCTGTCACCTCATTCGACACTTCTATGGATGCACATGATACCATGTCAACACATATGTTAGCTTCCAATTTCACCAACGAATCACCTAATGCAGCTTTGTTCTGGATCATATGTTACTGAGCCATATGATCCTGATACTCCATTGCTAGCAACGCATTCATCATTAATCGGTAATTCAAGGCCTTTGGTGATGGACTTTCCAGAAATATCTGAACAGATATGTTCGAACCAAGAACAACTCCTAGGTTTATTTGATTATCCAGCAAGTGTCGATTTTTCCAAATAAAAAAATGTGACCATCTTGGGCCAACAAGTTTCAAGACACCATTACAGCCGATCCTAATTCTCACCTTACACCACAAAATGAGTGGTTCTCGTCTGGGGGTTCTATGCAGCTTCAGAAGAATGTAGGTTCTGCTGAATCTGTGCTGAAGGTATCTGGATATATGTTTTGGTCATGCCATGGCCTAACTATTCCATGACTTCCTCTTCTCCTTTGTTTTATACTACCTGTAAAACAATATGATATGATCTTTACCACTTATCAGTGAACCTAATTTTGAAAATTGAAGTTGGACTTCATCTTGCAATGCTGAATGCAATTAAAGACTTAAAGTTATTCCTTTTTCGTAGACAGTTGATGCAAGAATTGCAACACCTCAAAGTTACTTATACTGCCACTACTCAGAGGAGCGTACCAGATCCCTTTCAACTGTGATAAACTTGGCGCTGACAGCCTCCCTTCTTCAAACACTGCTCCAAAGCCAAGGATGCGCTGGACACCTGAGCTTCATGACTGTTTTGTTGATGCTGTTAACAAGCTCGGTGGGAGCGAAAGTAGGATACTGATGTTTTTTTCTTCTCTATGATCTGTTTTACATTTATCTTACTTGGACACTGAAGTGCAAGTCTCAAATTTTTTCAGTCACATTGCTAGTTGTCTTACCCTTGTCAGCAGATAATTTTATTCCTTTTCTTTGTTCCTGCAGAAGCAATTCCAAAAGCAGTCCAGAAGGTTATGAAGGTCGAAGGATTAACTATATACCATGTAAAAAGCCATCTAGCAGGTATCAGTTTGTTGCTTCGAAGTTTTCAGTGTTTTTCTTTATCATTCTTCTCTTTTTACTGATAGCCATGCGTGTTATTGTTCTACAGAAGTACTGTACAGTTCAACATCGGTCTGAATCATCCCATGGTCTGTTCGTCTCTCTTTGTTGTAATATCAGTATGGAGGCATCCTGCATCATATATAATATTCCCCGTCCTAGCAGGTGTTTCTGGAGGGAGAAGCAGCCAGGCAGATGAAGATTCCATTCCACAATTGAAGTGAGATGATTTTTACTGATATCAAGTCTTTCCTAGTTCCTACTGTTACATGGTCCATATCTTGCCCAATTTTGTAAATAGCGATGCATAAGGTTTCACCTATTTACCTGACTGGCTGAGTTTTGGTTACCACCTGTTCACCTATTTTTAGTTCCAAATATATGTTTTTATTTCTTTAAGCGCATGAACTTATAGTGGAGTTTCTTTATAAGATTCAGTTCAGATTTATAATTATGTGCCTACGGCAGCCGAATTTTTTATTTTTTTAGCCCTTATTTTAAAAAAAATATTCATAATTAGACCCCTAAAGATTTGAATTCCGTGTTTTTTGGACAATAGAGGGTCGGCGTCGTGTTCGACAGCGCTGTGATAACACGTCTCGGCGATGGGCCAAGGTTCAAGGGCAGTTGAGATGTGGCAACGGATGTGTCCCCACTGACGTAGCAAAGTCTCAACGTCAGAACGCATGGCGTCGATCTTGGATCATGGCGCCGAGGTCTGGCATATGGTTGTGCAGGAAACATGGCTTGCGTGACTGTGTGGCGTCTGTTCCCAAGAAATCAACGCAACGGTCAGTCATAGAGCCCCTACTCTAGGATACTCCTATACGCTACTCCCTCCGTTCTCACAAATAAACGCAATTTTTTGACTTCTACGATTACTGTTTGATCATTTGTCTTATTTAATTTTTTTTGTATAAATAATAAAATAAATAAATTATTATGAAAATATCTCTAACGATAAAATAAGTCATAACAAAATAAATAGTATTTATTTAAATTTTTTAAATAAGATAAATGGTCAAACACGAATCGTAGAAGTCCAAGAATTGCATTTATTCGTGGGACGGAGGGAGTATGCTACTCTAGCTAGTAGTACTCTACTCTTGACTAGGGCCTCCATGCAGCGGCACAGTGCGCCAGCGAGTGGAGAGGCCTTGCAGCGGCGCAGTGTGAGCCAGTCATGTTGGTGGACCAATTGTATGCACGCATGCTCCAACTACAGTGCATTACTCCTACAACATGCACTCATGTTCCCATTATTTAGAGTATTATTTATTTACATTGCAAAAATAAAATATGCTATCTCCATCCGAAATAAATATATAATTTTAGTCTTACAAGTTTAACCAAATCTATAGAAAAAGATAATAATATGTTAAATGGTAACACTCTTTTCTAAATGTTTGGCCAAACTTAAAATGATTTTATTTAGGATAACTTAAAATCCCATATCTAAGTACTTGGCGTCTGGCGTGCTATATTGTTTATTTCTCCATTAATTCCTCATCCAGGACAACCAGCAATAAGGACATGAACGTTTTTTGCAACTTTCTTATTTTCAATAGCTTGGACAGCTTGAGATATGTCCACATCTACGATATCAAAATGAACGGTTTTTGTAACTTTCTTACTTTCAATAGCTTGGATAACATGAGATATGCCCAGATCTACGATATCAAAATGAACGGTTTTTGCAACTTTCTTATTTTTTGGTGGCAAGTTCAAATCCAAACCAGCAAATGCTTCATTGTCATCTAGTAGAGTGCACGTGAACGTGTACACTTAGACTTCATGTAGGGAGTATGCTAAATGTTGTTCAAAACAACTTTATTTTTTAATATGAAGGGAGTATGTTTGTTCAAAACAACTTTATTTTTTGAATATGAAAGAAGTATGTAATAAACCTTTTGATGCCAATAATCAATTTTTTTTATTTTTTTTAATGATTTTACCAATATTTTTTAACTAAATAAACCTTTTGATACAACCGCATTCATGTTGATCAATTGTATACCACACTCCGAACACTATGGGGCTGTTTGGTTCCTTCCCCTCCTCCTAAAATTTCTATCACATCGAATGTTTAGACACATGCATGGAGTATTAAATATAGACTAATTACGAAACTAATTACATAACTTACGACTAATTTACGAGACGAATATTTTAAGCCTAATTAGTTCATGATTTGACAACATTGTGCTACAGTAAACATGTGCTAATGATAGATTAATTAGGTTGAAAAAATTCGTCTCGGAAATTAGCCTCCATCTATATAATTAGTTTTGTAATTAATTTATATTTAATACTCCTTATTAGCCTCTAAATATTTGATGTGATATAAATTTTAGGAGCGCCTAAAGAACCAAATACCCCTTATGAATTGAACTACACACTATAGATGGATGTGAAAGATTTCTGCTCAGCCTTGCGTGAAAAAGCATGCACTTCTTTTAAAGAGGGAGGCAGGAGACATGCATGCGCATGCATGCTGCCTGCTAGTGTCAGGTTGCGTGCATGAGTGTAGCTGCCAAAACACCAGTGTGTGATGCATGGCTACTACCGCCAGGACATGCGCGGGGTATAGGGTCCGAGCTCGGCGCCGAGTGAGAAATGGAATGGTCGCCGAACTCATTGCTCCAGCAGGCCAGAGTCAGAGCCCAATTCTTTTTCAGATAAGAGTGACTGCAACTTATCGGTTTCTTGCGGATTTTACTCTGAAACTAAGTTTGTGTCAGTGAGACTGCAATTCATGGCTCATCGATTCAGAGTGAACACAGCGTTGACCTGTTTTACTATGGCATCACAGGCTTCTCACATCATTGTCGCAATTTGAGTACTGTCAACAACATAGCAAACCAAAGACCAGAGTACATAACATAGTGGTGTGGTTGGATAGGTTTGTTTCAATACACATAGAGGATTTTCAACACAGATCCAAATGTTATTTTCACACATGGACACGGTAGACTGCAGCGGAGCTGGGTTCTTCTAGTGATGAATCTGGCATTTCAGGCTGCCTGGGGAGTCCTCATGTACGGCTGAAGAAACTGCAGCCAGACAGGAGAAGGCAGCGCCACCCGCTTCTTGATCTCGTCGGCGTTGTACAGGTTGCCGCGGCGCAGCCCTTCCAGCATCTGGTTTTGGTTTTGCCATGGACAGGACAAAGCAACGACTCGTATATGTCAGCAATGGATTATGGTAGCAGGGTTGGAGTTAGAAACATGGGAGAAACATCTTACTTTGGTGATGACGGAGAGGTCCGGCGGGCAGGCGCCGCCGTGGAGCGTCGGCGCCGGCGCCGCCTCCTCGTGCTCGTGGACGACGACGATCTCGGCCGCCTTGGCTTCCACCTCGCCTCCGGCCGCCAGGGCCTCGTCGGCGAGGCCGGCGTACGGCAGGCCGGAGTGGCACGCCGCGCAGTCGTGCTGCATGAACACCTTGTGCCCGCCCCGCGCCCTGCTCGAAGTTGAAGCACACGCAGCCAGCGAACTGAGTGAGGAAGGAAACGATGGTGGATTGGAGTGGAGGTAGGAGCTGCCGGTGCGCGCGCGCGCGCTTACCCGTCCTGTGGTGACCACGGGTAGGCCGGGCAGGCGGCGCCGCCGTCGGACGCCGACGCGACGGTCGCGGCGCTCAGGAATCCCGCCGCCACGCCCACGGCCGTGCCGCAGTGCCGGCGGGTGCCCGTGATTCCTTGCGGCCGCAGGAGCTCACGCACCAGGCCCATCGCCGCCGCGGCCATTGCGTCAGATTCGCGGTCGCGGCAGGAACTCAGGTGGCCGGCTGGTCAGCGGTGAAGTGCTGGTGAGTGCTGCCTGTGGTTGGTGGAGCTCGAGTGCTCGACGATTTGTAATCCCTCCACTGCCAGTGCTCTGCGGATAAGAGGGCCCGTGGGCATGTGGCCATGACGGCTTGGGAGTTACGGACTGGGCGGCGCGACGTTGACTTCCGCTTCCAAATCCGACCACCACGCTTATCGTTCACTCGTCAGTTACAGAGGCGAAGCCAGCATAAAATACTACCGGGATCGGTTCAAATACACAATACTTAGTTTAGCTTATGACAGTGGAGTATAATACTTATCAGTTGTGCTGCCCTTCCTCACCTCCGAAATAACTAGATCATTGTCCATAATAAACGGTCATGCAGTCCATTTACACAACGTTTAAACGTTTAAACGCTACATAAGGCAAGCGGCACATATTTTTCTTAGAAAAGTAATTTTATTCTAATCTCTCTATAATTATACTCATTACCATTGATTATTTTAGTTCTAGACTTCTAGCCTCCGGCTCATTAAAACATTCTCTCAAAATGGCAAACATGAAAAGAGAGAACAAAATATGATGTAATGCTATTCGGTGTTTACTTCTATATAAATGACGAGCAGAAAAAGATAATCATATCCTTATTCATCAATCGGTGATTAAGGAACTCTAAGAAATATGATGTCCTCCCTCTGTCCAACAAAACATAAAACTATGGGTTGCGTGTCGAAAAAAGTAGTTTATGTTTGATCAAATTTCTAGTGAATACTATTCACGTTTATGATTCTAAACTAATTTATTATAAAAATACATTTCGTGATGAATCTAATGGTATTTATTTAATATCGTAAATATTATATTTTTTTATCTATAATTAATCAAGCTTGAGATACTAAACCATGGCACAATGTTAGAATTGCATGTTTTTCTGAATGGAGGGAGTACTTCAGTAACACAAGCAACAAATAGGGGATCGATGAACTCTAAAGATTTGGCCCTTCGGGGTTACCTCATCTAGGTGTTTTGGTAGAGAAGACGAGAGTCTCCTTGCAGCCGTCGCTAGCACCCAAGACGATGCATTTAGGCGAGAAGCCGAGAACGGCGATGCAGAAAGACTCAGACCGATGGAGGGGACTAGTCACTAGTCAGGAAGAGGAATTGTCGATCGTGCAAAGGCCAAGCGTTTTGGGCTCAAGCTGTGCGAGTGCTGCATGTCCACGGACTGGGCTATTGCCTACTGGGCTTGCCGCTTGCCTTGCCCTTGTGTCTTGTGTTGCGTTGCAAGGCTGGGCCGGCTGGACCCTGCTGCGTTGGGTTGCTGGGCGCGTTTGTCGTGTGGATGTGCTCTGCCCGGGTCGGGGTCAAACTATTTTTTGGCCGAGGTCTTGGCTGGCCAAAATTAGTCTGGTACGTGAAGTGGATGCTAAGTCGTCGGGGTCGACCGACCCCGATCACACAAAACACAAAGTAGCTTCGCCACTGGTTCAGTGGGTCCTGTTTGGTTCCGTGTATACGCGCCTTACGACCGAGAGAAGCGATCAAATCCCATCCAACGCCTCGCGTCGGTCGCACGTTGGATGGCCACACACCACGCGATACGCGGGAAATGATCTGCGCGATCTAAAATCGCGAACGCAGCTCCCGCGCCGCGGAACCAATCAGGGTCTTCGCTTCTCTTATAGTCCGTTTTTTCAATTTATTTTTTTCCAACCAGAACAGTGTTTCTCAAATCAGTCGAAATAGTATTTTGATTTGCTTCGCTGAAAAAAAAGTTAAAACATTGTTCGGACTAATTTGTTGTGAGAGAAAATACTATTTTAACTGAAAAGACAAGTTGAAAAATACGGATTCTAACACAAGCGAACAAGGCCTACGTCGTTGATCTTTCCGGTGATCTTTTGTACGGTTCAAAATAGCGAAAAGCCTCGCCTGCTTTTGCTCCTTATTTACGTTACACGTACAAATACAGCAGATACTGCCACCATGCGCGGGCTGGCACACGTGCATGCTCCTTCCTGTCACAGGCCTTGCTAGGCCGTTACCCTTACGCAGCAACCCAGTCGGCTCCCCCCTCCCCGTGTTTCTGATTGGGCCTGGTGACACGATCTCGCTTGTACACTGCGGCCCGCCCAAACAAGGTCCGCACGCACAGGCACAGGGGTCCACTGCCCGATGCGTGTCCGAAGTGAAGGTAAATAAAATGAAGAACCGTTGTTTTCATCGATCTCTGAAATATATTTATATACAAGTGAAGGAGTATCATGAAGGGACATGACTATTTCTAAAAGACATACCCTTTGAGACTAAAACTAACTGTCTAATCCTATACAATACTCCTGTGCTTGATGGATGAGATCACTCATGAAGAGACGCATGTTCGTCTGTGGACGCCTATTCGTGTATAGGTGTCATTTCACAATACTCCCCCTTGATCGAATCTTCATTGAGATTAATGCAGCTGTAAGCTGAGATTCCTCGAAAAACTCTATGGGAAAAAACTGAGAAATATATGGATATGCCATAAAAACTCTTTTAAATCTTATTGGAAAATAAGGAGAAAATAGCATATTTGTTTGTGTGGTTTAAATAAACCACTATGTCATTGGAATCCCATTAAAAATCTCATGAGGAAAAATATTAGAGATACGACATAAAGATAACTCCCCCAAAAACCTTTTAGGAAAAATATGAGGAGCAATATAAAGTGATATGCCGCTAAAACTCCTGTAAAAATCCAGTGGGCAAATTAGGAGAAAATATGACGACATATTATTGGTATTGCCTCTTGGATAACTCACATGAAAAACCTTTTCAGAGAAAAACTATTGATAAGTTGTGAGGGCAATATGTGTCTTTGATATTTCCTACAAAAACCCTGATGGGAAAATAAAAAATATGACACATGCTTATGTTAATATTACCTCATTAAAATTTTGTAATACCCTAGGTGTTACACCATAAATTATTTACTAAAACATGTCATGAGCATCATGTTTATGTGTTAATGCATGTGATAAAAGTGTGTAGATCAATTTCTGTAACTCGAAACGCTCAACTAGAATGCGAAACAAAAGTTGATTCGATGGTCATGTTATGTCACTTAGGGTTTAAAACCAATTTTTGTTAAGCAAAAATGCTATAGAACATGTATGTGTCACTTTAATAAAGTTGAAAGTACAAACTTTGTAGATGACAATGAAATACTTGTGGTCGAAAAATGATATTACTAGCTAATATTTCCACTAGCTTAGAAATCGCAAATGAAAGAAAATTTAGCTAAAAAACTTAGAAATTTTCAAGTCTATCGACAGCTAGACATTGCTATGTTTAGCAATTTATTGTGAGAGATTGGGTTAAAGAGTGGTGTAGTATTCTGATTCGTTTTGGTAGTTCCATATGCCATCTTGAATGTGGTGAAGATGGTTTAGGTTCAGAAGCAACCGTTTGGTCGTGCTGAGCGCATTAAAATGCATGCGCGTTACCGGTCTCGGGTTATTTGGCGTCGGGTGCGCAGTCACCGTGCGACCTCCCCACGCTGCGCACACGGTTGCGTCCCACGCGGTCAACCATGCCATCGCGCTTGGCCAGTCGAGCCGCCTGGGCATGGCCGAGGCCGGTCACAACGAGCCGTTGGCCCCGCATCCTGCTACCCCACCCACGTCGCGACGGAGTCACCGCTGTTACCCCCTGCCCTGTCCCACATTGCCGCTGTCGTCGCGTTCGCCACTGCTGCCTCGTGTCGCGACGCTACCACTATCATCGTGTCGCTTCTGTACGCATGTTTGCTTGCTGCACCGCGCTGCCCCTCCCTGGCCTAGTTGGGTGTCGTCCGCACGTGGCCATACATGCCGTCGTCGCTTTGTCAATTACGACACTACGGTCGCACGGGCCACACCGGTCGAATGTGTGCACACATTGTTCGTAGCACTGGCGCGTGGGCCTCCTAGTCTCGCCGCTCGCGTCCTACCAAGGCAAGGACGAGCCAAGCCCACCTATCACGTCGTCTCTCTCTTTCCCTCTTCTCCTTCTATTTCCCGCCGCCGTCGCGTCTCAAAACAGTGAAGCCAGAGAGCGAGCACCTCTCATTAATTCCTCGTGCTCACGTCTCTGCCTTCACGTCCCCTCTCTAGCCGACCCCACCCCGCCTTGACTCATGTCACGCCGAGCTCCAATTTTGGAGCTTTGTCCACCGCCGTGCCGTTAAGGCCCGTCATTGCCTGCGCCGTGGCTAGCCTCCACAACTTCACCTCACGCTAATTCCTCTACACCACTAGCTTGCCTTGGCTCCCTCTCCACCATGCGCACGCTAGTGGCAGCGCTACTGCCGCTGACACGGCCGTGCCTTTGCGGTCTACCGTTCACCTCACAGCACGCATGTGGCTAGCCTCGCTCGGGTCATCTCCGGCCGAGCCGGCTTCTCGATAAGGTCACTAGTGAGTTGTCATTGCTCACCCGCTATCCCTACCGCCTTGTTGCTGCGGCTCGCCAGAACACCATCGCCATTGTCGCAGGGTGCCCGCCGTCGTGGAAAGGTCCTTCCATGGCATCCTAGCTCATGGAACCGTCGCCCATCATCTCGCGTCGAACCCTAGGTGAGTGTTGGCCTCGTAGATAGATCAGAGTGGGTCCTGTGTGGCCGGTGTAAGCGCTAGTGGCATCGCTCGCTACGCCAGTGCGCGTGGGAATGGTCGAGGACCTTACCGTTGTAAAGAGGAGAAATATCCAAGAGTTTCATTGCAAAGTCATTGTCTATAGAAATAGTAACATGGACTGCAGGTTGCTTTGCTCATAGTCCAGGGGTGTTGTTTTGCTAATGTGCCAGCGCGCGCAGGATTACCCCGCCGTGGGCTGCCTCGCGCTGCAGGCTGGCCTCGCGTGGGCCGCACCTATGGGCCGTCGCGCGCTCGCACGCGCGAGCGTTGCATCGCGTGGGCCGCGTTGGGCCAAAATCAGTTTAGCTTTTTCATGGAGAATAGAAATAGATTTTTATTTTAATTCTGAGATGAACTTTGGTAATTAATATAAAATCATGTAGGCATCCAAAAATTATGAAACAAATTTTGTTAAGTTTCTAAAATTGTGTTCTATCTGTTAGTGTATTTAGTTCATATATATGTTTGTTGATACTATGAGCTATTAAATTATTCGAGAATGCTCAATATTATTAAGTTAATTATTGTAGGAATTTTTGTGGTAGATTGGTGATAGCAAAAACCCTAAAATTTTTATAGTAGCTTCATTGTATTATTATGTGCTCGCTATAATTTTTATAGCCTTAGATAGGCTAAGTACTAGCATAATTAGGTGCTCCTTGTTGTAATATAAGTTAAATCGCTAATAAGAGTAAGATTACATTTTAGTTGCTAAGTTAATATCCGTTAGATGAATCCATACCTGTTTTTGTGGAAATGATAGTTAGCTTAGTATCTTAATCATTAGAGGTAGCTTAGTAGCTTTCTATCGATAAAAGATGCTCAGCAGTCCTTCAAGGGGTATCCCATGAAGGTAGATTGATCGGTAGAGGTGTGCGTAATTAGGAACCAGATGGTGATATAAGGCACAGAGACAGCGATTTAGATAGGTTTGGGTTGTCTGATCGACGTAATACCCTACGTCCCGTGTCTTTGTTGTATTGTATTGAATATGAGATGTCTGTCGATGTCGACTAGGGGACCCCTGCCTCTCCTTATATACTCTGGAGGGGTAGGGTTGCAAGGAAAGTATCCTATTTGGTACTATACAATTCTTGCGGTACACGTCGACCAGTGCCGTGCATGCCTTGATCTTGTGGGTTGGGCCACCTCTGATGGTACGACACGTGTCTTGTTTTATGGATACCGGGGGTCATATCCTCACAGCTAGTCCCCGAGCGCCTTGTATCATTTGAACAACATCGTCTTGAGCTTGTCTGAGCTATCCAACTTGCTGTTGATCATCAGGAATAGGTGTCCCACCAGTTTGACTAGGAGCCGAACTGTTGAAGCGAGTATTTGAGCAGTTGAACAGGTGTCCAAGCAGTTGAATAGGTGTCCAAGCAGTTGAACTATCATTTGAGCTGTTGTCCGAGTAGTGGGAATGGTGTCTGAGCTGTTCAACTGTGAGCAAACCTAGACTTACTCGAAGCTGAGGTTTGCTAGAAGGATATAAGGGGCTCAAGATAAAATTTGAAAATTCTTCCACTTAGGAGAAGTGTAGCCACTTAGACTCCGTCAATAGGGAGGGTAAATCAAGAAATAAGCACTACATTCACCGCTAGGTGAAGTGTAGCCACTTAGTCTCTGAGCCTGCTGGAAGATAAAGAATGAATCTTGTAGCAGGGTCAAATAAAAGAAGTCTGAAAGGTTGCCGATGTCATCTGACATGCGCGTATCAAGACCCCAAACGTGCTGCCCAAGATCAGCACCCTGATCCAAACAGCATGGAGTAGCTTGATAGCACACCAATGAGATGTAGCAAGATCCAACCACCAAGGGAGTCCTCAGCTTAGCGGGCGATGCTTGCATGAAGAATCCAAACATTGAGGAGTCCCTAGCGTAGCTGGCGATGTCCGAGCATTGAGGAGTCTCTAGTGTAGCTGGTGATGTCTGAGCACCGAGGAGTCCTCGATATAGCTAACGATGTCTGAGCACCAAGGAGTCCCCCATATAGCTGGCGATGTCCGAGCATCAAGGAGTCCCCAGCGTAGCTGACGATGTCCGAACACCGAGGAATCCCCGGCGTAGCTGGCGATGTCCGAGTGCCAAGGAGTCTCTGGTTTAGCTGGTAAGCCCCAGCATAACTAATGATAAAGCACGAGCGACGAACAGTCTAGTCAACTAGTCGGCGATGATGTGAGCATTGAGTAGAAGCGACCGGCGAACAGTCCGATCAACTAGTCAGCAATAAAGTCCATGAATCTAGCGATTCGACCAGTTGAATGATGGAGAAGTCCGAGCACCAAGTGGTCCGATCACCTAGACGATGATCCTACAATACAAATATGTAGAACGGGTAGTACATAATGTAAAAATATATGAACTCTAGAGAAGAATCAGCAATGGTGATGAAATAGCGTATGTAGCTCGGCGATCAGTTAGTGTGAAGATGTATTTATATTTAATATAAACCGTTTGACCAGTTAGTGTGTAGCTGAGTCTCTAGCCCTAGCTAGCCTGTTAACCATAACACGGAGTGTGGAGCCCATGTGCGTGTAGGAAGAATAAAGCATCGCTAAGGAGTCGCTGCCGACCACCCGTAACGCAGAGGGCAGACACTCGTGCACGTGTAGGGAGGAGCCAAAGATAGGCCGTCTCTAGGGACATCCGAGCATCAACATGACTGTTCGAGGGTTCGCCTTAGACTTAGCTATATGTCATCTTTAAGATGGTATACATGAAAGAAAATCATTCAGAGAGCAAACATGGAGAAAATAGCTCAGAGAAACATTATGGCGATATACGAAGATTAGAGAATATTTAAAAAATATTAAAGCGAGACTTAGCTGTAGACAAAAAGTCTAGTCAGCGTCGTATGACGTTATCTGGCCGACGACGTGGGCAGCTCGCTTAGTGGCTCGCTTGACGACTGGAATGAAGTTGATCTCGTGTTGGAGTAGGATGGATGTAGTCAGAGCTTGGTGGTGTCAATCCGCGTATGAAGACGTGCGTCGTGGTTGTCGAAGGATGTCGACGCGATCAGCCGAGTTGCCATGAAGGATGTTGATCTTAAGTTACACCATCTGGTTCGCCAGGGTTCAGTGCGCATGAGCCCCACGGTGGGCGCCAACTATCGATAAAAGATGATCGGTAGTCCTCCAAGGGGTATGCCACGAAGGTAGATTGATCGGTGGTGGTGTGCATAATCAGGAACTGGATGGTGACACAAGGTGTAGAGACAATGATTTAGAGAGGTTCGGGCTGTCTGATCAACGTAATACCCTACGTCTTGTGTCTTTGTTGTATTGTATTGAATATGAGATGTATGTCGATGTCGACTAGGGGACCCCTGCCTCTCCTTATATACTCTGGAGGAGTAGGGTTACAAGAAAAGTATCCTATTTGGTACTATACAATATCTCGCGGTGCACGTCGACCAGTGCCGTGCACTCCTTGATCTTGTGGGCTGAGCCACCTCTGATGGTGCGGCCTATGTCTTGTCTTATGGATACTGGGGGTCATATCCCCACACTTACCATGTGTATTCTTATTTTAAGACTTGTTGTTGTCAAAATGCTGAGTGTTGCATCATCATCGCATGCATGTAGAGAACAAGTTGGCGGAGATCATGACCATCAGAGATCATGAGTTTGAGGAGTACGAGGAGGAGATCCTTATGTAGGAGGTCTCAGAGCTGCCACTGACTGACTGAGCTGACACCCCGCCTGCCCAAGGTAAGCCCCAGTGCATAACCCTTATTTTGAATAATCACTGAATATATATTTCTATGATGTGTATTTATGTTATAGGTATTTTATGGAAACCACCTGCATAAATATATCTATCCTATGAGTCCTACTAGTACAGGTGCGAGTAGCTACTATGTTAGGTTTTTCAGTAGCGTGAGTAACCTATCATTACTCACAATAGATGATTGTTATTACTCTCATGATAAAATGGTGAAAGGAAGTGGAGACCGGGCAGGGATATGCTACGGGTATTGGTGGGTGTAAGATTGTGTCCCACAGCCAACGGGGCATAGCTTGGTTACACTGTTTTCCCTGTCTGTGTCAGTTAAGGACCGGTCGTTACATTAGATTCTAGTTAGGTCACACACTTATTTTCCTAAGCGCATACTTGCTTATGGGGGTGGGAAGGCTCGTTGCTCTCTTGTCGTGGGTTTTGGCTCTTTTCGGACTAACTAATTAGAGGCAGGGATAGTGACGGTCTAAGCACCACACTGAGTCTAGGACTCAGGTGTGGGGGCTTGGAGTCCAGGTTTGGACAGGAACCTAGACCCCTTGATAGGAGAGTAGTGGGTTGGTCCTATTTGTGCCTAGGGTACAAGCGGAGTATGTGTTTCGGGGTACCTAGCTAGGCTACATTGATTTGCGAATCACCGTGTAATATGGTACGACTTGTCTACGATCTAGCACCGTAGTAAGAACTATAAGATGAAAGATGGTGAAATGGATCTGATTGCTCAACTCTTGCTTGAAAATAGAACATGTGCTTACATAAAATGGTTAGATATTGAACTAATCCTGACTGCTAATAAGAAACATACATAAGGATTTACTACTAGTAAGGCTTTTCACAAAAAAGAAACCCAACAAATCATAAAGCTTATCATATCCTTTGGAGTTGGAAAATTATTCCTACTAGTCGGATAAGTCTTGCGAGTACATTATGTACTCAGGGTTTATTTACCCATGTTGCAAGTGCAGCTTTAGGAGTAGCTATTGTGTGGAGAATTCTTCTGGTGGGCATAGACAAATCCTTGTATCTTATCGTTAGATGTTTATTGTAATTCTGTTGTTTAAATTCTGCAATCTAAAGTTGGTATTGTAATAATGTATTTCTGAGAACTCTTGATGTATAAAATGGACTAAGTATTGTAAACTCGTTCTCATTATTGGATCCTAGAGGAAAAACATGGATTGTTCGAGTTCTCTCTTGGGGTGTGCTCGACAGAATCGTCTGATATAGCTTGCTTTTAGAGTGCTTAGTGTCTAGTGGAAGACAAGTACCTCCGAAGGTGTGTTATTTTAGGCGGTTCTACCATAAAATTTTAACAAGAAACCTTGTGAGTAAAACATGTGAAAAAGAGTATAATATGATACTGGTATAGGTTAGCATCTAAGAGATGTCTCCCCCTGATCCTTGTAAATTTCAAAGTCATTGCATACCAATCTTATGTACAAATTTTGAAACATAGATGTTGGTAAGGACTTAGTAAATAGGTCAATGAGATTATCGCATGACTTAATTTGCAAGATGTTTATCTCCCCTACATTCTCGTAATTCATGGGGATAAACCAGCTTAGGGGCAATACTCTTATGTAACATGTTTGCATCTATATAACATGAGCAAAATTATCTTTATAGATAATTGTAGGTGATTCAATCAAACCATTACCACCTGACTGTTGTATGCGGTTAATCATTCTACGAAGTTATACACATTCATATGATGCTTCGTATAGAGCAATAATTTCAGAATGATTAGTAGAGGTCGTCGTCAGAGTATGTTCAGAAGACTTTATGAAATAGTTGTACCTCCATGTAAGAATACAAATCTTGTTTGGGATCATGATTTCTCTTAAAGAATAAACCAAGATCATTTGTGCTACTTAGATATATGAGGATATGCTTCGCTCTCATCTAATGACGGTGAGTTGGATTTGCACTATGTCTAACTAGTATGTTCACTACAAATACGATATCAGGCCTGGTGTAATTTACAAGATACATAGTGCTCCAATGACACTAAGATATGGAACCTTAGTACCAATATCTTTTCTTCAATATCCCATGGTCTAAATGGATCTTTCTCTATTTTTAAAGAACGAACAACCATCGAGGTTTTCTTATGATATGATTTGTTTGTATTAAATTTCTCCAATATTTTTGGATATAGGTTGATTGATGCACTAAAATCCCTGAAGGACGGTGCTCAAGCTATAAGCCTAGGAAATATTTTGTCTTACCCAAATCCTCCATCTCGAATCCACTTGATGGAAATTGTATCTCAAATGACTGCATAATTATTTCTGTATCATGATGATATCAAAATAATCAATATACGCAATCATGCTTAATTATATGCAATGTATGTTGCTATTTATATCTTGATTCAGAATGTGAAGTCCATTGGGACTTGTACGTCCAAATCTATCAAATTCATTTGATCTGCCAATTATTGAATTTGGAAAACTTCATTTTCGCACATACCATGGGGTATACTCTGTTGGGTCTCTGCGTGAAACCATATCCTATAAGCTCTCATTGTTTACCACCTTGCTTCTGAAAAGAAACTCTGTGAGGAAAGATATTACTGTCGTAATACTTCTTACCATTTGACAAGAGCAATCTCCTTAATTGCCATCTTTTAGTTTGACCAAATTTAAGTGTGAAGACACTCTGGCTAGGACTTTTAGTCTGGATCTAGTAAGGTGAAGAGCAATCTTTAAGGAGTATATGTCGCGATAATTTATAGTCTTTAAATGATTGATTCGATTCTTGGAATCAATATAGCATGTAAAAATGTTAACCCTTTTGGATTCCGAGTCATTTCCCATATGAAGTCAAGGTGTTCTAATGTTCTAGGATCAGAATTTGGGTGCACCGTTGATCTGGATGGATTTTGATCCGGGTTTTGGATGTCCATCTATTTTGGGTGTCTATCAACTTGAGGTTGGCTTTGATTTACTGATTTGGAGGATCTTGTTGTGGCAGAACTGCCTGAAATAACACGCTTTCGGAGGAGCTCGTCTTCCACTAGACACTAAGCATCCTAAAGTTAGCTACATCGGATAGTTCCGTCGAGCACACCCCACAGGAGAACTCGAATCAATCCACGTTTTACCTCCAGAATCCAACAATGAGTACGAGCTTACAACACTTAGTCCATTTCATACAACAAGAGTTCTCGGAAATTATTTGTTATAATACCAGAGTTCAGAGTGCGATAATTAAACAGTGGAATAAAAATAAACATCTAGCGGAAACGATACAGGGATCCGTCTATGCCTACCAGAAGAATCCTCCACACAAGATCTACTCCTCAAACTACACCTACAACAGAGTAAAATAAACCCTGAGTACACAATGTACTCGCAAGACTTACCCGACTAGTGGGAGTAGTTTCCCGACTCTTAAGGATATGATAGGCAATATGGGTTTGTTGTTTTCTTTTTGTTTGTGAAAAGCATTACTAAAAGTACATCCTTAAGATCAAGTTTAATTAACAGCCATGATTACTTCATTAGCTAACCATTCTAAGTAAGCACATATACTATTTTCAAGCAATGGTTGAGGAATCAAAACAAATTTACCATATTTCATATTATAGTTCTTACTACGGTGTTAAACCATAATCAAGTTGTACCGTCTCACAAAAATAACAATTCACGAACCAATGTATCCAGCTGGCCTCTATGACGGTGGCCGAGTCCGTGAGCGCTGGCACCTGTGCATCAGCAAGCAGCAGAACAGGATCTGTCAAACGGGATGAGGAAGCTAGCTTGTTCCGGAAAGCTCTTTACGTATCCTGGTATAAGCTGTGGTAAGAGCTGTTCGATAGATATCCAATGCTGACAAATTTCCGCTGACGTGGCCCAACGGATGGCCTGAGCTTGGCCCTGCTTTCGTCTTGTACTTGTAGAGAGAGGTACTGTACAGGTCGAGAGAGAGCATGCAGACGACTCTGCAGTCTGCTGTTGCCTTCACACTGGTGGTTTTTGAATTTGGCTGGTTTTACTGCACTGCTGCCACTGCATGCGGTAGCCGGACCTCAACGGAAAACCGCGCCAGAGTTCACCGCAGGTACAATGGGCCGCCCACAGACAAGCGAATACAGTGCTCTCCTCCGGCGGTAGTGGTCCAGGTCCAGTCCAGTCAGGCGGTCAGACCCGGACACCTACCACGCAAGGGCCGCTGGTAGTTGCTCGTCGGCATTTACACGCCGTGGCCGGCCCCTGCGACGACTGTGACCACGCACCGCTCACCGCTGCAAACCTAGCTAGTAGCCTAGTACCCCTACCTACAGCAGCATGATAGGATCGAAAACACTTCGTGACGTAGATAAGTGAGTAACTTATGTACTTTACCATGCGTAGCTATGGCCACGGAGTCAGAGCGACGTGGCTATTGAAGTCATAGTAGCTGTGCAGACGCGGTGCTTGTGGCGGCGTAGTCTAAGTGCCGACGAGGCAGTCGACGGTGCTTTCCGTCACTTGCAGCGCTGCCCACGATCGAATGGGCTTTCTAGGGTTACTTCGGTGGGTCAGTGGTGGCGGTAGACAACGTCCTTCGTGCCCTGCCCCTCATCTCTCTTTATATAGCGTTGTGTGATAGGGCCCGCCGACCAGTGGTCGATTAAGCGTCCCCGTTCAGACCGCGGTCAAGGGGTCCGATTGCCCGTTGGAGCAATTGGTGGAAATTAAACTAACATTCTCCCCCTTGATCTCACCTTATGACTTAAACTTAACTTACTTACTTTATCTTGTTTCCATTCCATCACAGATCAGTGCATAGAGCGTGCATCATCGTCACGGTCAGTTGTCATTAGATTTAACAGCTACAATGTACCTCTCTGTTTTAAAGCGGATACTCAACTAGGCCCTTAGTATCCAGAAATCATAGGCTTACCCATAAACCCATGTCGATTGTGTGTTCTCTGAATGCACTAGGTGGTTAGCCTTTGGTAAGCGGATCCGTAAGTACTTACTCGGTACTTATATGCTCAATGCTTTTAAAATAATTCTGAATTTTCTCCTTTACAACATATAACTAAGTGTCAATGTATTTTGTAGCACACTTGACCTGTTGCCTTATGAGTTAACTTACTTTAAATGATTATTGTTGTTGTCTACCATTGTTAAATTGGGGTACATATTCCCTTAACCACCTTTTGCTTGTTCCTAAGGCCTCTGACAAGCTATACTATGGTATGCATCATTGATGACACCACAATTATTTTATTGGAGCTTTTCCACAATAATACTCCAACTGCGAGTGTTAGCAACTACTGTGGATTTCACTGCACATCTCGCCAAAATTTAACATTTGTACCCACATCTATTTGAGAGTACTTGTTCTTTCTTACTCAGCATGAGACCTTTGATACTTTACAAAATTACAACATATTCTTAACTCTATTGCAGTGATCTATATCTGGACTGGACTTCTACCAAAATATCTCGGATATGTAAACCACGTCAGGATAAGTTCTTACCTGTACTTGTACACTCATCAAGCTTCCAACAGCTGAACCATATGGAACCATGTTTATTTCATCGATCTCATTTCGGTTTCTGGAACACTTAAAGTTCCCAAATCTATTACCTTTGACTATAGGAGCAGGCATAGGTTTACTCGCATGCATACTTTATTTCTTTAGAATCTTTTCTAAGTATGCCTTTGCGATAGTCCTAATACACCTATTTTCTTCTATCTCTGTGAATTTTGTTTCCTAGAAACCAATGACGCTTCACCAAGAACATTCACATTGAAACTTGAGGACAAAACTTCTTCTCCAATGATAGATTAACATCACTACTAGTGAGTACAATGTCATCTATTCATAGGATGTGGAAAATGAATCTTCCATTCTTGAACTTCGCATAAACGCTATTGTCCTTCTCATTTTCTTTAAAACTCAAACTTTCTTATCATTTAATCAACTTCAAATACTACTGTCTAGAGACTTACTTTTAACCCATAAATGGATTTCTACAGGCGGCATCCCATATGTTCTTTTCTTCCACGACAAAACCTTGTTGGGTTGTGCCATGTAATCGTTTTCACATGAATCCCTATTGAGGAATGTCGTCTTTACATCCATCTGATATAACTCTAAATTATAATATGCCATTAACGCCATTATGATTCTAAAAGATTTCTTACATAAGACTAGAGAGAAAACTCTCATTGTAATCTATTCATTCTCTTTGCGTAAAGCATATCGCCACAAGTCGTGATTTATATCTTTCTACATTCCCTTTGGAGTCACATTTTGTCTTGTAGACCCATTAACAGCCTACTGTTTTGGCTACATTAGGAATTACTTCTAAGTCCCAAAAATAATTGGTATTCATCGAATTTATTTCAACTTCCATAGCTTCTTGCTATTTAAACGAGTAAACACTTCTCATGACTTCTTCAAATGAGGTGGGATCACCCTCCATTTGAATTTTTTTACTAACGTAGATTTCATAGTCATTGGAAAAACTAGTTTACTAATTCTTTGAGACCTTCTGGGGCCTCAGCTACTGACACTTTCATATGGGGGCTGTTGTTGCTCTTCATTGCTAAGAGGTAATTGACTCTACATGCTCCTGTATTACAAGATCCTTGTTTACATTATTCATTTTCTTCGAAGAGCTAACAACATGTGTTGTATTAGTCATACAACATCAACATGTATTGAAAAATTTGTTGCTCTTGAGTAACTAGAGTGGGCATGCAGTCCCTCTTCTCTTTAAGTCTTAGGTCTCTACATACCTCTACATACTATGCTCCTCCAGATCTTTCCATCTTTTCTAAAGATAGTGTATCTTCAAATATCTTATTTTGAGTTTAATCTGTTAAAACCTCATATGACGCTTTAAACACCACCTTAACATCTTTGAGGCTGACTACGCTATTTTCCTGTCAGAACTTTAAAAGGTCTAGGAATTTAGCTATTTCTCTGCTTAGGGGTATCATTGTCGTGACCGTTGTGCTCCTCTGACGGTCGCATACATCTTAATTAATCTTTATCTCACTCTTAATGAAGAGTATCTTTCTTAATTAATCTTTATCTCACTCTTAATGAAGATTATTTTTTAATTGATCTTACTATTCTCTCCCTTGAAATATGACATGAACTTTACTGTCATAATTTCGAGAACCATTAAGAAAACCTGTGAACGAGGAGACACATATAACTTACTTCATTTATATGATTATGTCATGCGAACATAGTTATTTCTTGATTCGTATAGGAGTACACTTTTCTTATTTCACTTTGAGAATCCAACGAAGTCTTTCATTAGCAGTGCTTTTGCAAGTCACACTTGTATCTTTTCTTATCTTTTAGTTAGTATTGACCATGACGATGTATTCCTATTGTGTTAAGGTCAATACTAGACAGTATAAGAGCTACCCAAAACTTCTCTCGCTATGGGGATACAAAATATGTGAATCGTCACTAAACTTCTCCTGCCATGCAGGATTAACTAGCATAAATACTATACCAAAACTTCTCCCCATGCGGGATACATCTATATAAAAACTTAGACATTACGACTAAAACGTTCACTTATACTTTATATTCCAATTAAATCTTCCCGTTGGTTCTAATTTAATCAGAAAATTAGTAAACTAACAAAAATTGTCATGAACTGGCTTGACTCAAGCCTTTCCATTCACATATCCCAGCATTGCAGCCTGTTGGCATGCAGCCGAGTGATCTTGTTGGTTAAAATAAAACATACAATATGCTTCTGTATCAATTCTACATCACCACTGGGCAGAAAATAGAATTAATGCATAAAACTAATAAATTAACTTGAAATTTATATAACTGCTCTTCAAAATTAAATTGTCCCGTTGATTCAAATTTAATTAAAAGATAATTAACGTCATTGCAGCAGAAACTTGATAATGAAATAAATTCTTTTAGTTCAGGAATATTTCTTGGTCCTTATCTACTCTCTAAAAAATTGACCATGTTGGTGTAAAATTTATCAGAGATTTAAACTTCAAACTTAAATTTATTATAATATTGTCATCATCAACGTTGCTCAGAAAATGACAATACCATAATCTTACTTAAACAAAAAATAGACTACTCCTCTAATTTAAATTTTCTCGTTGGTTCCAATTTAATTAGAGGATAAACATAATCACAATCTACTAAATATAACTGTTCTTCAAATTAAATTCTCATGTTGGTTTGAATTTAATTAGAAGATTTAATCAATATTAAACTTTGCAGCGGAAACTCTATAATTGATGAATTTTACCCACAGGAAAATTCTCTTTACTAATTTTCTTTGAGTCATTAATCATTTTCCAGGAAATAGCGATTTACTGGAAAAAAAAGAAAAATGGACTCAAATCAATATTGTTTGCTCGGTCCGTCGGCAAATCAGCCCGGCCTATGTTCCTCACACGCCTGCAGTGCCTTCCAAGGCCATAACCTAGGCTTGGGCCGGCAAAGTTGCCCTCCACGTGTGCCCGCCTAGGCCGAAATCTAGCCCAATCACTCTGAGTCGTTCATCTGAGATCGACGGTCACGCGGTGTTCTCGGAAGAACAAAATGTCGACGCCGTGGTCGACTCCCGAACCCTAGCTTCATTTTTCTTCCCATGTCTCTCTCTCTCTCTTCGCCGCAACGGTCGGCTCTCTTTCCTTCTCTCTCTAGAATCTCAGCGATCGGAGATGGTGGCGTCGCCGCGGGGCCCCTTGCCGATGAGCGCGCTCGCCCGAGGCTAAGCGCGCTGCCGTCGAGCGACCTTGCGCCATTGCCCTTGACCGCCCGCTCGAGGCTTCCCCTACGACGGCCTACCACTGAGAGCCACTAGAGCGAGCCCACGACGGAGTGATGGTGGCGCCGTGAAAAGCTCTAGTTTGGTTTTGGTCAATTGATGAAACCCTAAGTGCTAACCTAGTTTATCAAATTGATTATAAGATATGTAGCACTACTCCAAGTGATGAAGCAAATGAAGATCATGACGTGATGATGTTGATGGCATGGTGATGATCAAGTGCTTGGACTTGGAAAAGAAGAGAAAAAAATAAAAAGATCAAGGCAAAGCTAAAATTGATAGGAGCTTTTTGGTTTAGTGATTGAGACACTTAGAGAGTGTGATCACATTTAGGATTGATAGTCGTACTATTAAGAGGAGTGAAACTCGTATCGAAATACGGTTATCAAAGTGCCACTAGATGCTCTAACTCATTGCATATGCATTTAGAATCTAGTGGAGTGCTAACACCCTTGAAAATGTTTGTGAAAATATGCTAACACACATGCACAGAGTTTCACAGAGTGTATCGGACGCTGGTCTAGCAGTGACCGGACGCTGGGGTCTGTGTCCAGTCAGTGGCGCGCAGTGAAGGCCACCCTCGGTATCTTGATCGGACGCATGCTAAACACTATTTAGCATCCGGTCATGCTGATGTGGCGGCGCACAGAGAAGATGGAGAATGACCGGACGCTGAGTGAGTCCGATCAGTGGTGACCGGACGCGTCCGATCACGAGTAGAACCTTACTGGAAACGACCGGACGCTAGGGTCCTATGTCTGGTCACAACTTAAATGTACCGATGACCATTGAGATCAGACGATCATTGTTTGAAGCAGGGGACACGTGACGTGTATCACACGACCGGACGCTGTGGTCCTGCGTCCGGTCGATCCGACCGGCGCGTCCGGTTACCCTAAATTTTTAGTGGACAGAGAGCCAACGGCTCTATTCGTGGGGGCTCTCTATTTAAGCCCCATGGCCGGCTCAAGCTCACTCTCTTGGCCATTTGCATCGACATAGCAACCTTGTGGGCTTAGCCAAAGCTCTCCTACTCATCTCCATCATTGATTCATCATCTTTGTGAGATTGGGAGAGAATCCAAGTGCATTGCTTGAGTGAATGCATCTAGAGGCACTTGGTGTTCGTGTTTCACTGCCGGATTCACTTGTTGCTCTTGGTGGTTGCTACCACATAGACGGCTTGGTGCAGCGGAGGAGGATTGGTACGAGTTGGTGATTGTTTGTGGCCATCTCCTGGTGATTGTGAGGGGACTTGTACAATCCCCGGTGGAGCGTCGAAAGGTAATTCTAGTGGATTGCTCGTGTCATTGAGTTACCTCACTTGTGGGTAGGTTCTTGCGGTGTCCAATTGTGTGGACGAGGTTCATGCAACACCTCTTAGCCGCCGAACCACCAAGTGTTGGTCGACACAACGGGGACATAGCGTGTTGGCAAGCACGTGAACCTCGAGAAAAAATTAGTTGTCTCTTGCCCTTTGGTATTCTCCCGGTGATTGAATTATTATTTATCTTGTGATTGGTTCACTTCTCTACACGGTGGTATAATCACCTTACTTACTCATTTACATTCCTACAAACTAGTCGTGACACGCTCTTTAGTGTAACTAAAATTGAGAGCTTGCTTTATAACTTAAGTTCATCTAGTGGAGCTCTTTAGAGTAGCAAGTGTGAGAGCCCTTAATGAGTAGTGACTTAGTAAATTGTGTATCTAGTGATCATAGTAATTAGAATTGTTGGATAGGTGGCTTACAACCCTTGTAAAGCTAGAGCAAGTTTGCTTTTCGCTATTTGTCATACTAATTAAATTGCTCTAGTTGGTTTGTAGAAGTTTTTAAATAGGCTATTCACCGCCTCTCTAGCCATATAAGGACCTTTCACGCCATCGTTGGCCCCCTCGTCGGCGCGCGCACTCCCCAGCGGGTGAGCGCGCCACCGTCGAGCGGCCTAGCCACAGTGCCCTAGCACGGCCGCAGTGCACCGGCGTGGAGGCTCTTCCCGAGATGATTCGATGAGTGGAGGTCGACGAGGTAAGCCACCTCCCTAGCCCTTCCCCTTTCCCCTTGATCTTCTCTGTTTGAACTTCTTTCTTTTCTTCTCGAAACTGGTCTGATTTAGGGTTAGGGTTAGGGTTAGGGTTAGCTCTACTGTTCATCTTCCCCATTTGTCTTCACAGGTTAGGGTTAGGGTTCGAGTTGTTCTTGAAACCGAGACCCCTTTCTGCTGTTATTTTTTTCACCCCGATTAGGGTTAGGGTTCGCATCAAACCCTTTTGCTTAGATCCAAATCGGATCTCTCACCTCCTTCTAATTGATGCTACCTCAAACTAGATCTACAAACTAGCAACCTTGGCTCTGGTACCATTGATAGAATCGAAAACACTTCTAGGCGTAGATCAGTGAGTAGAACTTAACTTAATGAGAGACTTGGTGATGTACTTCACCATGCGTAGCCACGGCCACGGCGTCACAGCGACGTGGCCACTGGAGTCGTAGTAGCAGTGCAGGCGCGGTGCTTGTGGCGGCGTAGTCCAGGTGCCGACGAAGCAGTCGACGGCGTTTCCCGTCACTTGCAGCGCTGCCCATGATCGGAGGGGCCTTCTAGAGTTACTTCGGTGGGTCAGTGGCGGCGGTAAACCACGTCCTCCGTGCCCTGGCCCCCACCTTTCTCTTTATATAGCGTTGTGTGACAGGGGCCTGCCGACCAGTGGTCGGTTAAGCGTCTCCGATCGTAACGTGGTCGAGAGATCTAATTGGCCTTTGATGAAGATCAAACTAACAAAGCCCAGCCGCAGTACCCCAGGGCCCGGCAGCAGGCCATGCGGCAGCGGGCGCAGACGACAGGGCCGTGCACGAATCCACGAAGATGAGACCAGTGGGGCACGGCTTGCCCCGCCGTCGACCAAGGCCGGCCGGCCGCCCGCCGCCGGCCACACGGTGCCAGCCGATCGACCGTGGACCACGTTGGGACGGGCCCAGGTGCATGCAGTGGTTGTCGTCCACATGAAATGGATCGATCCAGGATGCAGATATTTCTGTCAGCGTCAGCGGTACTGTCTGGATTTCCAGCAAACCATGGAACATTAATCAATCTAGCAAATTCATTCAGACCTTGTTTAGTTCCTATCAAAAAATTTACACCCTGTTTAATTAAATGTTTGAACTCATACATAGAGTATTAAATATAGACTAAAAATAACTAATTACACAGATTACGACTACTTTTCGAGATGAATCTTTTAAGCCTAATTAGTCTATAATTTGCCAATAAAGTGCTACAGTAACGCATGCGCTAATAACGAATTAATTAGGCTTAATAAATTAGTCTCGCGGTTTACTGACAGATTCTGTAATTTGCTTTTTTTATTAGCATCCGTGACTTGGGGATCTTGGTAGGTTTCAAGTCTAGCCTATTCGAACTTGCTTAAGACCAAAAGGCTATGTTGTTGTTGTATTAGTATCCGAACACCCGATGTGACACCTCAAAACTTTACACCTGAAACTAAACCAGGCCTCAATTAGTACCTTAGCGATGCTAGGCGACAGGAAGCCAATGTTCGAAGAGGAGAGGGTTACTGGAGCTGTTCGGCTAATGATTTATGTGGCTGATAAGCTATTTAATGCTGATTTGTTACTTAGAAAAAAAAACACTATTCCAAGCGAACAGAGCCGTCTTCCTCTTACGAACTAACTTGGTTACTGAAACTAGCTCCTCTGCTGTTTGGTAGATTGTATGTAACTCCATATAGCAGTACATCATCAAGCAGTGCCTCTTATTGTTGTGAATTGCTTGGTGGACATCAAGGTCCGTAACATAACGTGTGATGAAATATCTGAAGTCCATTCGGAACAACAGTAACTGACAAATGCAGATGAGGACATGGCGGTTGGTTGGTACTGTACTCATACGGGAACATTACTACTGTGCGGTCCTGGCAGTGGCGGCAGCAGCCGCTGCCTACTGCTATACGTACGCTACTCCCTCCGTTATAAAAAAATATATATCATTCTTGCTTCTTAAAAAATTTAATATTTTTTTAACTTTAACTATGATTAAACAATGATTATCAAATACAAACGAAAATACAACATTGCCAAATACTGATTCCTAACTTTAATCCAAACATGGCCTTAGATCCACCTGCTAGCCCAGATGAAACGCGTAACAAAATTAAAGTGGCAGGACACCACTACTGTGGTCAGTGTATATTGTTGGATGTTAATATATAAAGGGGCTATTTGACGGGCCGGGCTCCGCTCCGTGTGCTCCTGTCCTGGAACCGGAGTATCACCGGAGTATCGAAGCCCTAATTTGTGGTTCCGCCTGCCGTACATAAAAAATGGCTCCTTCTAATCAGTTCAATGTTAGAAGCGCTCCATCTGCCCTTATTGGCCCCGTTCGACTTACTGAAACTTGGCTGAATTGGCTAAAAAACACTGTTCTGCCTAAATTGTTGTGAGAGAAAAACACTGTTCTGACTGAAAAAACAAGCTGAATAGTATAGATTATAAGGTAAGCCGAACGGGGCCAATTATCTATCGGTGTTGTACCTTGTAAAATTTTTAATAAGCTATTAATTAACCCACCCTCTAGGCTCTTGTTATCAACCGATCCATTCAAACTTAATTAAATATTTGGGCGATTTATAAGATAAAAAGTTAAAATTCAAAATCTAAAATCATGACGTCACAAGAAATGCTTTGAAACAAGAACCATCATAACTTAACGTGACATGCAACGCCAAAAACTATAGGTATGGATGCAAAAAAAAAAAATAGAGAAACTTATATGTGCATCATAACCTATTATCTACAAATATGTCGTGTTATAAAATTAACCAAAAAATGCAAAGATAAGTAATTTATTTGCAGGTAATTAAATAAGAACTTCTAATGCTTTACGCCTAATAAGGTTCTAGTAATTGCAGGAGTACATATTGATGGACTAGTATATATATATATATATATATATGCACAGATGCAAACGAAGATGAATAGAAGATACATGTACACGGACACTTGGCAGCATGAAAAAGATGCGATTTGTGTGAACCATGTGAACTGAGCCTTCAGTTCATAGGTTAGGGCAAACGACGTGAATAGCCGAAAAAAGGGAAAACGGAATTTAATTTGTAGGTAGAGGTAAGTTTTATAGCGAGAGGTAGTTGATTCATTTTTTTTGCGACCGTACCACAAGGCATATTTTTCATTTAGAGAAGCAGAGTTTTAAAAAGTACCAGGACTC
This sequence comes from Miscanthus floridulus, assembly GCF_019320115.1. Classification (NCBI taxonomy): domain Eukaryota; kingdom Viridiplantae; phylum Streptophyta; class Magnoliopsida; order Poales; family Poaceae; genus Miscanthus; species Miscanthus floridulus. The sequence continues at coordinate 225,057,633 of NC_089587.1, read as the reverse complement.
ATAATTAATTCTAGGATTGTCAAAGCAGTCTCAAAGACATACCGAGCACTAGCAGCAAGAGAAAAAACAGAGAAAGGAAGGACCCTGAGCCTCAACACTCCAACGGATTGAACCTGTGACAAAAAAACACATCAACGCAGTGGTAGGCTACAGAGGAGTCAAATCGCACTAGGGAAACATCCACCCAGAGAAGACGAGATGAGCTTCTAGTAACAGTAGCGGCATAGAAAAGACCAAAGCGACCTCGGCAGCAAAGCATTTGATGTAGACTAGGCCCGATTTTCCGAAATGTATGATAGCGTTGATTGGTGGAGACTCGACGTTCATGATCTGGGCTTCGAACCAAGACTGATTCGGACCCCCACAACCGTTACACCACTGCTCCGTTGGTTATCAACCACGCGAACGCGATTGACCTCGCCGAGAAGGCTTTCCTGCAAGTGAATCAAGAACACAAGCAAGAACGAGATGAACACAATCTGAAATTACAAATAAATATGAGGCTTATGATAACGAGAAGGAGTTCAAGTCTTTATTCAAAATGACTAATCGCCACAGGCGAACAAGATCAAGAACTGGGGCCCTGGTTCACAGCAAGCAGCCTTGGCGGCACAGTTGCAGCAAAACAATGTCTGTTTCACGAGGAAATCAAGAACTAAACAAAACTCCAAACCCTAAGGAGAGTGACGGCTGCTATTTATAGAGTCTTGGACGTCACCCCCACTGGACGTGCCCCCTAATGGGCCCAAACACGATACACGGTTCAACGGACCAAAAGATGGTGTCGCAGCACCCTGGCAGATTCTAGACGCTGACTTATTTCGATGATTCCCGTTGATTCCGAAGGTCTTTTGACATAAAATCACTTGGATTGGCTTCCTTATCAAATTATCTTTCCAACCAAATGTGTATCGTCGAAAACGGAGTCCGGATGCGTCCCGGGTGACCAGTTTAAGGTAGACTGGTCCTGGAGCCCGAGATAGGCTCCAACTTCAGTTGGACTGGGCTTTCACTATGAAAAAGATGAATTGGACGCCCATGCTGGACCTTCTCCTCTCCTTGGCTTGTATGCGATGAAGTAATGATGTCCTCATCATTCTCCCTTTATTGAATTGAAGTCGTCCTCGACTGAAATAGATCGTCTTCTCCATTGGATGACAGCAACGATGGTTCTGGAAGAAGACGTTCATCTTGGTGCCCCATCCTTCACAAAGGCGGCTGCCATAGTGGCTTCCCTATTGGAAATTCATCCCCCTTCTCCTGCAAAAGGTTAGTACCAACAAGAGGCATAGCACTAGGAGTAGGACCAAGTGGACATATAGACGATGTACAAGTTAGAGCATAACATGGTTCATCATGAACAACAAGAATAGATTTTAGAGCAAATAAAACTTCTTTCATGTTACTTGAAGGTTCATTTAATGGTTTGCTAGAGTCGTTATCAAGGCCTTTATTTTTCTTTTCAGCAAGTTCTTTTTCATATTGCACAATTTCAGTAGGTGTTAAAGGAAGTAAAGCAATGATCTTTCCTTTAAACATAAAAGTATATCTATTTTGCCTATCATGATGTACAATATTATTATCATATTGCCAAGGGTGACCTAACAAAAGTGAACAAGCTTGTATAGGCACGACATCAAAATCAGCATAACCATGGTATGACCCGATAGAAAAATGCACACGAGCAGATTGTGTTACCTTTGCCTTACCACTATTGTTGAACCACTGAACATGGTATGAATGTGGAAGGGCATGTGTAGATAAACCAAGAGTCTTGACAAGCTCAGAACTTACCAAGTTATTGCTGCTCCCTCCATCAATTATAGCACGAACACGGAAATTATTGATAATGAGGAACATTTGAAACAAATTATGGCGTTGTAGCTTGTCTACTTGCTCAACTTGTGTACTCAAAATACGCTGAACAAGGATTGATTTGTAGTCTGCAGTGCATGCCACATTATCAGTTACCTCATCATGATCTTCAGCACTATCCGTAAATTTATCTACATAAAGATCAGTTGCAAGAGTAAATTCATTCTCTTCATCACTAGCACTAGCATACCCACCATCATCAGTAGCAATATATGCGCGCTTGCTAGGGCATTCTTTAGCAATATGTCCCATGCCCTTGCAGCGGTGGCACACAACTTTAGAAGAGCTGCTAGAGGAAGGTGTAGCATATCCATTGGAAGAAGGTGTGATAGGAGAACTCTTCTTTACAGGCGCTGGTGGTGTCTGCACATTAGAAAATTTACTCACCTCGGTTGGACGTGAAGGAATGGATAGAGTCGTGGATGGAGTCGTGGATCGCCTAGGTTGTCATCCCTATACTTCCCTTTCAGCTTTAATAGCATAATGATATAATTGGGAAAATCTAGTCCATTCTTTATAGTCAAGAACATCCTGTATTTCACGACGCAAACCTCCAAGAAATCTAGAACACTTATCCATTTCATCCTCTTGTATGTTACTACATGCTAGACCAATTAAAAGCTCCTGATAATATTCCTCAATAGTTTTGCTATCTTGATTTAAACGTTGCAGTTTTAATCGCAGATCACGCTGATAGTATGGAGGAACAAATCTCGATTTCATTCGTCGTTTAAGTACAATCTAGGTTTGAGGTATTTGAGCATTAGCATTAGCATTATTGCAAATATCATTCCACCAGAAAAGAGCAAAACTGTAAACTCACTAGTAGCCAGTCTAACTCTATATTCTTCAGGAACTTGATGGGAGCTAAATTTTTGATCTACAGTCATCTCCCAATCTAAATATGTTTTAGGATCAGCAGAACTAGAAAAAGAAGGTATCTTAAACTTGGTTTTAGAGAAAGTATCATTAATACCTTGGTAGTTACCTCCCATACCGCGTCGGTTAAAGTTCAACCGATTATGGTTACGTGCATCCTCAGCACGTCGTTGAGCTTCGGCTTCAGCCTCCGTATCGCCATCGTACTCCTCAGAGAGATCATCATTATCATCTTCAGGACATGGTTCAGGAGGTCGTTGTTCAACATCTTCAATCCTCTTGGCCAAATTGGTGATTTGTTGAAGGATCTCATTGAACTTCTCATCAAGAACGGCACGAAGCTCATTCTCATAAATACAGTCATTGAAATCTGTAGGTGCGTCCTTGTTTCCATGGCCGCTGTCTCCGGCTTTTCCTGACATGGTTAGTAGAAAGGAAAAGACAACATAAATAGTATTATCCCTACCAACTATTTAGGTTGTGGACAAGAAAAAAAAATAAGGCACTCAACTCTCAAGCGTCTTACCATGGTCTTACAAGTGTTCTTACCAAAGTAACAGGCGGTGCAATCGGTCGGTGACTGTAATACCGTTATAACTTGAGTGTAACAGTTGCAAGGCAAACCTGTACTTGGTTAGAAGAAAGTGGAGCTTGGACAGGCACAATATAGTAGCAAGGAATAGCAAAATTCACAACTGAATTGCAAAGCTGAATAAGTATCTCAAGTACTTATCTTAGTTGCTGGCCTACTCATGTTCCAAGTACCAGATGTATCAAGTGATCTGAACAATAAGAATATGATTAAGAACAAGGTAGAAATCAGCACACGCAAACACAGCTCAAATGGCGCTCTCTATGTGCTCCTCTAGATATTGTTTCTCTTTTGCCCCTCTCTTTTTTCTATTTTTTTTGGGCTGTCGTTGTTTTTTTGAGAAATTTTGACTTTTTCTTTTTATTTTTTTGATACTTTTTCTTCACTTAGGAGCACAAAAGAAGTAACCATAGAAAATATGAGCTTAAACAAGTAAAAACGTGGCCTGTGGAATTTTTAGAAGACGTGCTCGAAATCGACAAAAACCTTATGACCACGAAAAGAGGATCTTGTGACCACTTTTTGACCAAAATAAAAATCTCCGACCCCGATAAAGTGGGGGATGAACGGATTCGAAATTTTTTTCTGATCGATTTTGATATATGTCCACTTAGTTCTACTCCTAGTGCTATGCCTCTTGTTGGTACTAACCTTTTGCAGGAGAAGAAGGATGAATTTCCAACAGGGAAGCCACCATGGCACCCGCCTTTGCGAAAGGATGGGACGCCAAGATAAACGTCTTCTTTTGGAACCATCGTTGCTGTCGTCCAATGGAGGAGATGATCTATTTCAGTCGAGGACGACTTCAATTCAAGAAAGAGAGGATGATGAGGACATCACTACTTCATCGCATATAAGCCAAGGATAGGAGGAGGTCTAGCATGGACGTCCAATTTATCTTTTTCATGGTGGAAGCCCAGTCCAACTGAAGTTGGAGCCCATCTCGGGCTCCAGGACCAGTCTGCCTTAAACTGGTCACCCGGGATGCATCTGGACTCCGTTTTCGACGATCCACGTATGGTTGAAAAGCTAATTTGATAAGGAAGCCAATACAAGTGGTTTCACGTCAAAAGACCTTCGGAATCAACAGGAATCGTCGAAACAAGTCAGCGTTCAGAATCTACCAGGGTGCTGTGACACCGTCTTTTGGTCCGTTGGACCGTGTATCGTGTTTGGGCCCATTAGGGGGCGCGTCCAGGGGGGTGACGTCCAAGACTCTATAAATAGCAGCCGTCGCTCTCCTTAGGGTTTAGGGTTTTATTTAGTTCTTAATTTCCTCGTGAAACAGACATTGTTTTGCTGCAACTGTGCCGTCAAGGCTGCTTGCTGTGAACCAGGGCCCCAGTTCTTGATCTTGTTCGCCTATGGCGATTAGTCCTTTCGAATAAAGATTTGAACTCATTTTCGTTATTATAAGCCTCATATTTATTTATAATTTCAGATTACGTTCATCCCGTTCTTGCTTGTGTTCTCGATTCGCTTGCAGGAAAGCCTTCTCGGCGAGGTCAATCGCGTTCGCGTGGTTGATAACCAACAGAACAGTGATGTAACGATTGCGGGGGTCCAAATCAGTCTTGGTTCAAAGCCTAGATCGTGAACGTCGAGTCTCCACCAATCGACGCTATCATACCTTTTGAAAGATCGGGCCTAGTCTACATCAAGTGGTATCAGAGACCTTGTTGCCCGTTAGGTATAACTTTGTTTTTCCCTTTAGATTGTTACTGTTTTTGCATTACCTATAGTCCACAAAAAGCTAAAAAATATATACCACCACATATTCTGTCCTATAGCCTTGTTATGCCGTGCAATTTCGTCTCTGTGTCGCGTGGTTGAGTTTGTGTCCTAGGTCAAGCTCTGGTTGCTGGTTTTAGATCTTTTTGAGTCTAGTTTGTGCTTTTCCCTTTATTTTTCATCATAATCCGTGAACACCTTCAAGTCTTGTTGTGTTTCCTTTATATCCATCAAACCCTAGTCCACACCATCTAATTTTTTATACTTGTCTTCACTGTTTCCACCAATCGACGCTATCATACCTTTCGGAAGATCAAGCCTAGTCTACATCAGCATCCACCAAGGAAGCCGGCACGACAACGGGGGCAAAGCATCCACTAGAGAAGAACGGCGGCTAAATATCAGCCGCAAACGAGACGCACAACCGTAACATCAAAGTATCTACTTCGAAAGCAGATAATGGCAGCAAAGCATCCGCCAGAGAAAGAGACCTGCAATGGCAAAAGTTTCCGCTCAACTAGAACCAGCAACAGGTAGTTGATTCATAGTCATAGGTTAGGTTAGAGAAAAACAACATGAAACGCCAAGAAAGGGAAAAGGTAGTTGATTCATAGGTTAGAGAAAACAACATGAATGACTGAGAAAGGGAAAACGGAGTTTAATTTTATAGCTAGCCTAGGTCGTTGATTGTAATCAAAGAACAAGGCAAGCTCGGATCAGGTTTTTTCACATTGAGAAACACATGTTTTTCGGATGTAAAGATGGCAACAGGGCCTCGATACCCGATACCCGATACCCGACGGGTATTTGATCCATTAGGGGATGAGGATGGGAGCATATCTTTACCCGCGGATATCTAAATGGGCAAGAATCCATTCTTGTCGGGTATAGCGGGTACGGGAACGTTCCCTATTTACCCGTCCCCGTTACCCCTTGGAGAACCTGACTATTTGAGCTGTCATGCGAGTATTAGGTCCAAAGAAGCTCAACATAGGTATTTTGGCCCAAATCTGAACAATTATATATATAGTTTGTGTGTTTTAGGAACCCTATTTCAATTTTTCCTCATAATCTCCGCCAACAGCACAAGCACGCCTGCCTCACGAGCGCTCATGCCCCTCGCTTCCTCAATTTGGTCTCTCTATCACCTTTGCTCGTCCTCCTCGCAACCTGGCTCCTTCTCCTCGACATCTCTGAGACTCCGACACTTATATCCGGGTGAAGAAGAAACGTCTCCGATTGCAAAGCTGCGACCCCAAATGTTCTTGTTTATTGGGTATGCAGTACCCGTTGGGTATCTGTTACCCGACCGATGCCCGACGGGTATAGGGATGGGCAAGAATATATACCCGAGACAGTTAACGGAGACGGGATGAATTCTCCGTAGCGGAGAAGAGAACGTTCCGGCGATACCCAACGAATACATCCCCGTTGCCATCCTTAGTCAGATGATTGAGCGAGGTGAACGACAAATAATGTTTAAATTTATATTTATCTTTAATCTTAGATATTGGAATGGTTATATATATATAGAGAGAGTATATTCAGTAGCCATCTACAAAATAAGTTATTCCGTAGCCACCTCTATTTACGATAATTTTATATACTAATTTACGATAATGTCAATACATATCTACGATAGTTGGGTTACTATAACACATGAAGATATTTACCATAACGTATAGTAAACCACTTACACTACGGGATACAGTAGTTTTGCCGAGTGCCAGGGGCACTCGGCAAAGTCCCCAAAACACTTGGTAACTGCTTTACCGAGTGTAACACTCGGTATACAACACACGGCATCTGTGTGTCGGCAAACAGCTATTTACCGAGTGTTTTTTATCGCGCACTCGGCAAATAATTTGCCGAGTGTCAAATTTAACACTCGTGTTTTTTATCGCGCACTCGGCAAATGGTTTGCTGTCAAATTTAACACTCGGCAAAAAAAAGTGATTTGTCGAGTGTTTTTGGGAATACATTCGGCACATGATTATTGTTTGCCGAGTGTTTTTTAGAATTACACGGCAAGCCTATTTTTTAAAGAAAAATAATATTTTTTTCTTAGGCATACCATTGTTGTTTACTAAGTGTTTTTCGGAATTACACTCGGCAAACATATTTTCCAAAGAAAAAAATAATTAGGAATTACACTCGCCAGCTACCATCTGCGTGCTGCTTGCAGCATCGCAAGAACTGGCTCTTCAAAACAAGCTGCTATCACTTCCCAATTCGTTATCATACATGACAATTTTCAATACACAGACAGTTTCATGCTAATTAGAGAATAATTTGCAAGCAGCCAACCAAATAAAAAACTAAAGATCTGCCAGAAGATTCACTTCACTGACTCTAGCAGATATAAGTCCAGGAGAATAAATATATAATTTATACAGCTGATCACAGGCAAGTGCATGAAAAACTGTCGGATTAATTTCTCTTGCAGCTGAGCACCACACAGGATCAGGCACCGAACAGAGAGGAAGAGATGCTAGTAAACTTTTGACCAATCAAAAAATAAGCACGGACTGCTGCACTTGCCGCTCAAAAGATAACAGCGAGATGCACCTGCTGCTATTGGATCCTACGCTCATGTGCCTGAAGCAGGAACAAGCAACGAACGGAGAGTCGGACCGAGCAGCCTGGGAGCGGCGGACTGCTTCCTGGAGTTCGACTCCTTTTCACGAATCAACCAGAGAAAGAGAAGAAACACAGAGAGAGGAGGGAGCGTACCAGCGCAGGGTCTTTGGACCTTGAATCCAGTGGCCACCACACCGGTGTGCTCTGTGTGCTAGCGAGCACGGACTCGGGCGCTGGGTGCGCTCCTGCGGACGCCGGAAAGAGCCGACGGACTTAAGCAGAAAAGGGACACGACCAAAAAATTCAATGAAAACTAGATCAAGGGTGTGTTTAGTTATCCAAAATCCAAACTTTGGCACTATGCAAAAAGAAGATTTTCCGTCACATCAAACTTGCGGTACATGCATAGAGTACTAAATGTTGACGAAATCAAAAACTAATTGCACAGTTTGGTTGTACTTTGCGAGACGAACGTTTTAAGCCTAATTAGTCAACAATTGAACAATTACTATAAAATACAAACGCAATGCTACAGTGTGCTACAATGTTTTTGTCACTGCCGATTCCGGGCAACTAAACGAGGCCCAAATCAGAACGAATCGCTCCCAAATTTTGCACAGGCAATCACAGCGGAGGAGGGAAGCTATTCTCAAGAAATCATTGCCCACTTTGAACTCTGCCCCCGGAAAATTCAGATCGAAGCCAAAGAACGAAAACTTTTCCCAAAACCGAAAATCAGCTCTCGTCTTGATTCAATCGAATTCATTTATAGAGCAACATCAGCACATATCATTGCACGAATCTAGCTGACCGAAACACCCCCAAAACCTCGAATCAAACAAATCGAAGCAAGAACGAAAAAGAGGGAAAACTAGAACACAGTAGCACGAAAATCACATACGGACACACGTGATGAATTCCGGAGGACGACAGGAGCATTCGAAGATTTCTGCGGCGGCCGAAGGGGAAGAGGGCAGTCGGGAGAGGAGGGGAGGGAGGCGGCGCCGGCGGGAGGAGAGGGGGCGCTGGGGGCCGAGAGGGATTTTTTTAAAAAAAATTTAACATTTTTTGTAAACTATTTTTAAATCTAACACTAGATGTTTTTTTATTTTTAAAAATAACACTTTTGGCCGAGCCTATTGCCATGGCGCGGCCAAACGCCTGTGCCGCGTCATGCATGGTGGCGCGGCGGAAGGATGACGTGGCGAAGACCGGGGGCGTTGACCGGTGACGTGGCAGTGTCTGCCGCGCCACCGATCTCGGCGCGGCAGTGCAGCGCTACCAGCCAGATCTCCGTTGCTCAAGCCATTCTACTGTAGCATCCTCATCCCGTCTTGTCCGTCCTCCCTCTGCGTGAATCTGCCTTCCAACACTGACGGACAGAGATTGATAGAACACTGTGGCAAAACACTGTGACAGCTTCAGGCTTCTCTGACCTCTCGGCAAACACTGTGGCAAGTCCTGGCAGAGTTGTGTAGCAACATTGTTTCACTGTTGTAGCAAGAAAATATTTCGCAAACCAAAGCAAAAACTAGAAAAGGAGCCATGTGCATAGAGTATTAAATATAGACTAAAAATAACCTAGCACCAGGCTACCACATGCATAGAGTATTAAATATAGACTAAAAACTAATTAATTGTACAATTTATGACTAATTTGCGAGACGAATCTTTTAAGCCTAATCAATTCATAATTTGACAATACGGTGATACAACTACGACGGACGAGCACTACTAAACTGTTTAGTAGAACGAGCCTTTTAAAGCCATTTTTTCATTGAGAAAAGATGAGCTTGAGCTATTTTTTAGGAGCTATAAATTGTGGCTCATCAAAAACAGCTTCGGCTCCTCCGAAGAAGTCTTACCAAACGAGACCTTCCTCCAAACAATACTAGAGGCGATCTTTCTCCCACTAGCTAATTTTTTTCAACCTAAGTAACCATAAGTTCTAACTAATATAAAGCCCTGTTTTATCTAGGACTTATATAAATTCATATGTTAAACAAAAATCCTAGCTTATGACAACCTATAGATGCCCAAAATGAGTTTTTTTTTGTTTTGGCATCCACAACTAACAATTGAGAGCATTGATATTTATGGCTACCTACAACCAACTACAAGCCACCCTAGCTTATACAAGTTTAGTAGGGAAACAAGAAGGCCCTAATCGATAGTAAACTTTGAACAACACAACGTAATATCTGTCAGACGCACCCTCTAAGCTTTAAGTGAGCTAAAAAACACCTTTGTTGGTTCCCAACACGTGACTTTGACTACAAAGTTCTACAAGTATACCGAATTAAATGCACAAACAGTCTCTAAACTTGTCAAAAGGGTGTCACCTGGATCCATAACTTCTAAAAATATATTTTTAAAGCAACTCCAAGATACATTGTATCTCACTCGTCATTAGCAAAATTAAGAAAAAAGAGGATCCAAGAGACTCGCTATCAGCATTTGTAAAATGCCATACTAGCTATCCTGTTTTTCCAGGTCGGCAAATTAAGCCAACGGGCTTCGCTAGCCATACATCTTGTCCGGCCATTTCTCACGCCCTCGTGGCCTCCTTTTCCCCTCGCTCTGTACCTCCACTCGGCTAACAGGGACAATTAATTTTTGCTGCACCGTTCATCACTCACGTGTCCAATCAAAAGCAATCAAGCGCGGCACAGGTGACCGCTCTATTGCTCGTATCATGCATGTCTTGGCATCCGGTGGTAATGAAGAACGCAACACAAATCACTTATCGTGTTGTTTTGAAGGATAAAAAGAGTGATGGATCCGACCAAAATTGATTGAATTAGTGATGACGTGGTCACTTTAAAAAAAATAGAGAGTCTAATTTCGCGAGTATGTTGCGAACCGTATCTATTTTAAGAGTCTATGTTATTTTACAAAGCCAGTTTAGAGAGCTAAATTTTCATTATCTCTTGGAGTTGCTCTTAGATCACTAAACTTGTTAAGTGGTGTAGCGAGTCCATACCATCCACATGGATATTTTATCCAAAGTCGCATTGCCATTGTCGCGTTGACTATATCTAGCCCTCACCCATCTTGCCTTCTTTCCTCCTCATCTCCCTCCTCTCTTTGGCAATGTCACGTCGAATAAAATATTCATATGACTATTATCGATCTACGGTGTACCACTTAACATGTTTAGTAACTTAGAAATATATGTTCGAAGTTCGTAGATTTAAATGATATCCCTTGACAAGTTTAGAGACTGCTCATGCATTTAACTAAGTATAGTATTTTTTTAATCAAAAAAGACTAAGTATAATATTTCCGTCTAAAAAGATAATTATGGTACAGTACCGAGTCAAAATCATTTTAAATTTAACCTAATTTATAAAAACATAAATATATATCATATCATATAATTATTATTACATGTTTTATAGAATATAATTTTATAGTATGCTTGTTTGTGTGATAACTATAAATATTTATATTTTTTTATATAAATTTGGTAAAACTGTACTAGACAGTTAGACGACGAATATAACTACGGGCTACAGCTACGGGGCTCCTCTTTCTAGTTTTTGCTTTGGTTTGCGAAACATTTTCTTGCTACAACAGTGAAACAATGTTGCTATATAGTTCTGTCAGGACTTGCCACAGTGTTTTGCCGAGAGGTCAGAGGAGCCTGAAGCTATCACAGTATTTTGCCACAGTGTTCTATCAATCTCTGTCCGTCAGTGTTGTAAGGCAGATTCACGCAGAGGGAGAACGGACAAGACGGGACGAGGAGGCTATAGTAGACTGGCTTGAGCAGCGGGCTGGTAGCGCTGCACTGTCGCGCCACCGATGAGGGTGCGCCACTGCCGCGTCGAGATCGATGGTGCGGTAGACCCTACCATGTTACCGGTTAGCGCCCCCGGTCTTCGCCACGTCATCCTTCCGCCACGCCACCATGCATGACGCGTCATAGGCGTTTGGCCGCGCCATGACAATAGACGCGACCAAAAGTGTTAGTTTTAAAAATAAAAAACATCTAGTGTTAGATTTAAAAATAGTTTACGAAAAGTGTTAAAATTAAAAAAAATCCCAGGAGGAGAGGGGAAGAAGAATGGGTGGCGATGGGAGGAGAGGGGGCGCTGGGCGCTGGTTAAGTACGATTTTTTGTTTGTTTGTCGAGTGTCCTAGATGTGGGTACTCGGCAAAATTTTTTTTTCATTTTTTCCCCTTCTTTCTAAAAAAAGATATTTTTTGCTTTGCCAAGTGTCCTAGATGTGGGCACTCAGCAAAGTTTTTCTTCTTCTTCTTCTTTTTTCTTTTGTCGAGTATCCTAGATCTGGGCACTCGGTAAAGTTTTTTTTTTTTTCTTCTTCTTCTTCTTTCACAGAAAAAGATATTTTTTGCTTTGCCGATTGTCCTAGATCTGGACCGTCGGCAAAGTTTTTTTTTAATTTTTTTTCTTCTCCTTCTTTCCCAGAAAAAAAGATTTCATTTCTTTGTCGAGTGTCAAAAAAAAACAGTCGGCAAACCCTCTCTTTGCCGAGTGTTTTTTTGACACTTAGTAAACCTCCTCTTTACCGAGTGTTTTTTTTACCGTGTGTTTTTAGCGCAGCACTCGGTAAAGAACTTATTTGCCGAGTGCCCGAGAGAATACACTCGGCAAATATAAAAACACTCGGCAAATTTGACGTTTCCGGTAGTGTTAGTATATAATCTCGTAAATTAACATAGTAATTATCGTAACTCAAAGTGACTACAGAATACGTTATTTTGTAGCCAGCTACATGGTAGTAGTTATATATATATAATTGCACGGATAAAGGAACCACGCACTATGTACCACCAATCTAGCAATCTACTTGCCCTTTCATCCTTGCTTGACTATGTTTATAAAAAATAGTACCAATATTTGTATCTCAAAGAGATCTATTATGAAATCATATTTCATTATCTATCTAATGATAGATATTACGTATCATATCTATTAATACTTTTTATATAATTTGGTCTAAGTTGAGATGGATTGACTATTATAAAAAAAGAATAATATTCTTTTTAGAGTGGACGGAGTGTATTATATTGTCATATAAGTATTTCGTCATGCATCGTTGTTGTCGTTGAATGATCCCCTAATGGCTCCGTTTGGCTGGCAGAATTTTGACTGAAAATGGCTGAAAAACACTGTTCTGACTGAATTATTGTAAGAGAAAAGTATTGTTTCTGCTAAAAAAAGAAGTCGAACAAGTCGAATATGGGATAAGCCGAATGCGACTAATATGTCTAAATCCGGCTCCGCCCCAGTTCTTGTATAGAGATAGAGACTCAACAATAGAATGAACTATTCCTCCTATTTTCTTCCTCTTATAGAAGATAGAGGATTTTACATATATGTCATTAAAAAAGTTTGTAATTACAAATAAGCCATTAAAAAAAATTGACCGCACACGAGTGCCATCGTTCTGAACTTCTTTGCTCTCCAAGTCATTTCGTCCGTTTAAGAGTCCTGACAAGTGGGTATGGTCAGTCAAAACGTCCATAATAGCCCTCTCATCCCTATCCCCTCTCTCTCAAACTCGACCTCATCTCTCTGCTCCGCGTGCGCCCCCGACGGAGCTCGCCAGCGCCCGCGGCGGGGCGGCGGGCGAGCGTCGCTGTGTGGAAGGGGCAGGGACGTGCGTCCTCGTTCCTCGCATCCGTGGCGGCGGCAGCGAGCGGGAGGGTGAGGGAGCAGGCGAGGAGGAGGAGAGGCGGGCACCGGAGCGTCCGCAGCGGCGGCGAGGGCGAATGGGATGACGAGGGGGCAGGCGAGGAGGAGACGAAGGGGCACCGACGCGTCCGTGGCTTTGGGGCGAGGGCTAGGTCGTACCTCGTGCGTCCTTGATGGCATTTGGCACGGAGTCGGCATCTTCGGCTTTTCCTCGTCGTTCGCATACCAGCAAAGGAGGGAGAGCGCGCGCAGAGGGCGTTGGGGAGCAACAGCGAGATGGCGGGTGGCGGTGGCAAGCGGCAGCCTCGGCGCCGGCGGGGAGCTGACCGAGCTGCAGGGCGGAGGAGAGCAGGGTGCGCCATTCGGGGATGGAAAGAGCGAGAGCGCGTGGAACTGGGCGGCTTCGGCGGCTCAAGTGTTCTGATGCGGATGTGGGCGGCTGGCCAGAGGCGCCTGTCCGGGGCCGAGCTCGCCCGCGGCGGCCGGTGCGGAGCTCGCCCGCGCCCACGGCGGCTGTCCGGCGCCGAGCTCACCAGCGCACGCCCGAGGACCGGCTGTCCGGGGCCGAGATGGCCGGGGCGGACCTCCTCGCGTCACCTCCACGCGCGCTGCGTCAGATCCATGGCGAGGACCCACTGCGGCAGCTCCACGCGCGCCGCCTCCTGGCTCTCGCCGCCGCCGTTGGGGACGAGGCTGCCTCCCTGCACGCTGGGGCCCTCGACGTCGCTGTCGGGGCTCGTGCCGCTGCTGCAGCTCCCCGCCATCTCCTTCTTCTTGGCCGCGGCGGCGCGGGAGGCACGCCTGCACCTCGCCCGAGTGAGTCGCTGACAAACGGAGCCCACCGTAGGGTAAAATTGTTATTTCACCTGTCTGTTTGGCACCGTTAAGTAGAAAAACGGACGGAATGACTTGGAGAGGAAAGAAGTTTAGAACGATGGCACTCGTATGCGGTCAATTTTTTTAATGGCTTATATATAATTACAAACTTTTTTAATGACATACGTATAAAAGCCTCTGTTAGATAAACGTACGTGCAGTAGCATGTAAAGCGGCAGCATGAAAAGGATGCGATTGTGTGTGAACCATGCGACCTGAGCTTTCGGTTCATATGTTAATTAGGTGCGAACCACAGCGGTAGCATGAAAATGATGCGATTTGTGTGTGAACCAGCAAGAACGTGACACGATAGATGCCATTGGCGTGAAGAACCACACGAGGCAGCAGTGCATGACACGACTGGCCGAGAAAGCAAAAACAGAATTTAATTTTATAGCTGGGGTAGTAGATGATCTAAATCAAAGAACAGTTCGTAAAAAAAAAAATCAAAGGACAAGACAAACTTGGATCATGATGTTTATATTGGCGAGAACGAAACACATGTTTTTGGGACGTTGGAGGAGCACGATACAACTTCCTCGTCTACTAATTAATGTTTCGATATTGGAATGATTTTCGGCCTGTTCGCTGGTTAGTTTTTGGGTTGATAAGCCGACCTGGTGCTGGTTTATTGTGAGAGAAAAACATTATTGACTGGCTAATAAGTCCTGGCAGAAACCAACAAACGAACAAGCTATTTTACATTAACAACTGCTTTCAGCGGTGTTATATTATAGACATATGACGGGGCGCACACGTATAGAGAGACCTGTATGTCATAAAAAAAGATCCACATATTAGATTCATATATGCTGCTTTCATTTTTTTATGGTCATGGATTCACTAATACCACCTATGTCCTAAATATAAAATAAAAGTTGTATATCTAGAATTACTAATATGATCTATAAATTGGAACGGAGGGACTAAAAAACCGTTGTGGGTTAAACTGTGTGTTACGTCTTGTAAAGAAGGGACGCCTCTTCCCTGACCTCTTGAAAACAAGGGAATAATACCAAATGGGTTCTTTCTTGATTTCACCAGGAAAACTATTTTGCATTCCTACTTTAAAACATTTTTAGGAGACGTCCTGGAAAGGATGTTTCTTTAGACAGCTCGTAAGGAACTTTGTCTCTGTTGAGTTGTGATTTAAATTTAGTTATGTATAAAATAAAGGCTAACTTCTACCAGAACGAAGTGAGGCCCGTCGTCGGGAGGCTTGGGCCGAAGCGAAGCGGAAGCTGAAGTTAGTCCATCATGTTTCCCTACCGCACCTCGGGGGGTGCGGGGACGGAGCCCCCCCTCCCGTGGTACGGATCGTCGCCTATTAGGGTTTTCCATCTATATATACTTCCTGTAAGCCGTCGTCTTGGGAGAAGAAAAGTTATAAATCCCCGACGTTTGTAACCTCACCCGATATAGTGAAGATTTGCTGTCTGGTGCCCGTGGTTTTTCCCTTCTTTCTTGGGAGGGTTTTCCATGTTAAAATCTCGTGTCCTCTGTGTTTGATCTGCTGTTCTTCGTCGTTTATATTGCCTATCGTTTCTAACGGTCTCTATCTCGTCTATAGAAATATGAGCACTTATAGAGACAGACATGTTTAAAAGTAATAGAGGTTATGCATATAATTAATAAATTTATATACAAAGTCATAATGACAAAATCATGTGGAATTGTAGATCTCGATGAGATTGAAAACTTTCTACTCCTTCCATTCTAAAAATAAAGGGTGGGTTAAAAGTATGTTGAAGAGAAAACATATGGCCAAAGTTGGTACGGTGAGAATCAGTCAGCCTGTTCGGTTGGCTGGTTCGTATCGTTGCTGGTTCGTGAAGAAGTACTGCTGGCTGGTTTGTATGAGAGAAAAATACTATTCTGACTGAAAATTTATAATCGTTTACGACAAGCCATAGCCAAACGAACATGCTGGTGGCAAGAAACGGAGGGAAGTAGGAGTATGAATATCTTGCTATTAACCCTTTTCTCCTGTCGAGAAGTACTCCTACTCTTGTGTGGATCGAAAGTTTGCAGTGAATTTATTGAGTCACTTCTGCTAGCTAGGGACGACGATGAACATTGGGACCAGAGCAGTAAGTGCTTGTTAAGTTTCTAAAAACTTTCTCAAAAAGTGTTACAGTAGCTATCACATCGAATCTTACGATACGTGCATGAAACATTAAATGTAGACAAAAAAAAATTAATTACACAGTTTGGTTGAAAATCGCGAGACGAACGTTTTGAGCCTAATTAGTCCATGATTGAACACTAATTATCAAGTAAAAACGAAAATGCTATGGTAGCCAAATTTCCAAATTTCTCGAACTAAACACAAATAAAAGCGTTTGGGCTCCATTGCTACGCTGATCGATTCCTTTGGCACCTCTCCCTTTTTCCCTCTAGTCCTATCTATATATAAAGATGGCAATGGACATGCCCCTGCAGCTGCAAGAGCTAAACACGCACACACATCCTACACATCTCACAGCCAGCTTTGTGAAAGCAAGGCGGGCAACTCCTTGTAGCTAGCTAGGCAAGAGGAGAAACCAGCGCAAGCATGGCCTCAAAGCCTGGACCTCTCAGTCGCTGGCCATGGCAAGATCTTGGAAACTACAAGGTACACACACGCACGCCAATATTGTTGACTGTTGTTGCATGCGTTCTGCTCATTTGCATTTTGCACAGCCGCCAAACCGTGTCATCACATATGCATGCATGCATCATGTGTGCAAGGAAACTTGTTGCATGTTTGTAGCAGCGAACGACTGACGACACTGCTTATTTGTTGCCTGCCCTGCCTGACGACGACGAACTGAGAGCAGTACGCGCTGGTGGCTCCATGGGCGGTTCGCAGCACGTACAGGTTCGTGACGAGCGGGAGCGGGGAGCGTGACCTGCTCGCCTTCGCCGTGCTGCCGGTGCTCCTCCTCCGCCTCCTCTACAGCCAGCTCTGGATCACCGTGTCCCGCCACCAGACGGCCCGGAGCAGGCACCGAATCGTCGACAAGAGCCTCGACTTCGACCAGGTCGACAGGGAGAGGAACTGGTACGTACTAGGATTGGAGGCAGCAGTACTGCTGTCTGATGCGTGCGTTTATGACGAAATCCAACAGAAATCCGCGCGCCCTGCTTTAATTAATTTCATGTGTCAAATAAACTAATTGGCCATGCGTGTGCAACGACAAATTAAAATGCAGGGACGACCAGATCCTGCTGACGGCGCTGCTCTTCTACGTGGTGAACGCGGCGGTGCCGGCGGCGCAGTCTGTGCCGTGGTGGAACTCCAAGGGGCTGGTAATGGCTGCCCTCCTCCACGCCGGCCCCGTGGAGTTCTTGTACTACTGGCTCCACCGCGCCCTGCACCACCACTTCCTCTACGCCCGGTACCACTCGCACCACCACGCCTCCATCGTCACCGAGCCCATCACATGTATGTATGCATATCCATGCCCTTGTTTAGATGCACGTATATTCGTCTCAATCCACATGTGTTGAAGTGGAATTAAACTAAGTTCTATTTTAATCTACTACGACACATCATGTGGATTGAAGTGGATACACATACATCAAATAAGACCTTTTATCTTCTAGTATCTTGGTGCACTGCATAGTCTGCATCATATCCATGCGTGCATGAACCATGGCTTCTGCATGCATGCACGCAGCGGTGATCCATCCGTTCGCGGAGGAGGTGGTGTACTTCACCCTGTTCGCCATCCCGCTGCTCACCATGGTGGGCACCGGCACCGCCTCCGTGGCCGTGGCCAACGGCTACCTCATCTACATCGACTTCATGAACTACCTCGGCCACTGCAACTTCGAGCTCGTGCCTAAGCTCCTCTTCGACGTCTTCCCCCCGCTCCGGTACCTCGTGTACACGCCGTCGTTCCACTCGCTGCACCACACGCAGTTCCGCACCAACTACTCGCTCTTCATGCCGCTCTACGACCACCTCTACGGCACCGCCGACAAGTCCAGCGACGACCTCTACGAGCGCGCGCTGCAATGCCGGGAGGAGGCGCCCGACGTCGTCCACCTCACGCACCTCACCACGCCGGCGTCCCTCGTCCGCCTCCGCCTCGGCTTCGCGTCCCTCGCCGCCGCGCCGGCGCCGCTCGCGTCCCGCCACTGCACCAGCCTCCTGGCGGCACCGGCGCGCCCGCTGGCCGCGCTCGTCGCCGCGCTCGTCGGCCGGACCACCGCCTTCAGGTCTGAGGCCAACAGGCTCCACAAGCTCAACCTCGAGACGTGGGTCGTTCCAACATACACCTCTCAGGTAGTAACACGTATTGCGTGCGTGTGTTTTATTAAAAAGAGATTTCATTTTTCTTGAAATATTCGAAAAGGCACTTGCTGAATCCTGAAGGGTGCAACATTTTATTTGGATGCAGTATCAGTCCAAGCAAGGTCTGTACGCAGTGGGGCGTCTGGTGGAGAAGGCGGTGGCAGACGCGGAGGCAAGTGGCGCCAGAGTCCTCACGCTGGGTCTACTGAACCAGGTGCACCCAACTATCTTCGCTGTAGTGCCCTGTCGATCGTCCTGCTGCAGCCCCTTCAATTTTTGTTTCTTGGTGGTCGACCAACTTCACTCCGTGCCGAACATGTGCACCGGAGACTTTTGCATGCAAGATTCACCGTGCGTGCTGCCAGTAGTAATGCCTGCACGTCGCAGCAGGCTGAGGCCGTGTGTGTATTAATCCCAGCGGCAGGCAGGCTGCATTGAACCCATGCCAACCACTGAAATTCGAATTGAAAGTTTTCACTGTGCTGACGTAGCTTGAGTTAAGTTTTCACCGCGCTGTAAATAAAGACAACTAGCGTAAAAAGAAAGAAGATAAGCGAATAATGGCTCTGACAGCGCCAGCTTGCCCTGCTGTGGGCTTGTGCAGTCAAAGGAGCTGAACAAGAACGGCGAGCTCTACGTCATCAGGAAACCTGACCTGAGGACCAAGATCGTCGATGGGACCAGCCTGGCCGCCACCGCCGTGCTCCACATGATCCCTCGGGGCACCACCGACGTGCTCCTCCTGGGAGACGCCGGCGGCAAGATGGCGGCCGTTCTGGCTTCGGCGCTCTGCCAACGAGAGATCCAGGTACGTAGGTAGCTGCTGTTGCTGCCATGCGTTGTTAACATTGCTGCCATATCACAAACGATGTTGGATTTGTTTGTGAACGAGAATCCGTTGGTTGACGCATTCGTGCAGGTTCAGATGGTCGACAAGGACCTGTACGAGTCTCTGAAGCAGGAGCTGCGCCCAGAGACGCACGAGCATCTTGTTCTCCTTTCTGGCTGGAGTCGCTGCAGCAGCAAGGTGTGGCTCGTCGGCGACAAGCTGACGGGCGAGGAGCAGAGGAGAGCCCAGGCCGGCGTTCACTTCGTGCCATACTCGCAGTTCCCTCCCGACGCCGTCCGCGGTGACTGCGTCTACCACAGCACCCCGGCGCTGCTGGTTCCGGACGCCTTCGAGAACCTCCATGCCTGCGAGGTACCACAAGGGTCTCTTCTGTATTAGTTGTCTGATGTGTTGGTATATATGCTGATCAGCTGATGTGTTGGTGGTCGCATGGGTATGCAGAACTGGCTGCCGCGGAGGGTGATGAGCGCGTGGCGCGCGGCGGGCATCGTGCACGCGCTCCAGGGCTGGGACGACCACGAGTGCGGCGCCAGGGTCACCGGCGTCGACAAAGCATGGCGCGCCGCGCTCGCACACGGCTTCCGCCCCTACGACCGCCATGACGCCAAGTGACAAAAGATTGGACAGACGGACTACGAATCGTGTGCATGGCTTGGCTTGTTCTGTGTTGCTTTCTTCTTTTGGAATGCGTAACATTCCTATTCCTATCCTATGAAAAATATTCCTGGCAGACGATTGAAAACTCCTTTCGTTAAAAAAAGATGAAAAAAAACGATTTGAAATGAAAATTTCATCTTTGACGCCACGGCCCATACCAGGCTCTTTCACCGTCACTAGCAGACTAGCTTAGGGTGAATTTCGGTTCATGGCCGGCCCGCAGTACCATGGGTGTGATTACGTACCCCAATTAACTAGTTGGGCCAGGCCCGGCAATGACTGGCCTGTTTGTCACTGAACCCTTACCTGCCGGCCCTGGTAAAATCAAACCGTTGGTTCCAAACGGAGCGCTCCCAGATTCGCTCGCTCAGAGCGAGGGACGAAAACGGATCGGATACGGACGGATATCACCGATATTACATTTGTTTTTATATTTCTGTCCGGATTTGGATTCAAATACGGATAGTATCAACTATGTCGTATAGAATACGATTGGATATCGATATTATAAATATGTGATTTGAGTATTCGGATACGGATACAGTATCGGATGTTGAATATCTGAACTCGGATATGAACAGATCTTAACCCCTCTAAACGAATTCGGTTTCGAATACGATCGGAAAATATCCGTAACGTTTTCATCTACTCAGAGCGCACGGGCGGGACGGACACCGCGCACGTGGCTTGCCCGAACTGCAAGTCTCGCTGGTAGCTTTGACCATCCTCCTCGCGAAGACGACGACATAGTCGATCACGGCCATACGTTCGGGAGCGGACGGCACAGATGACCAAGCGCGTCTCCAACCAAAATTCGAGACGCTTCGGGGGGCCGGGTCCCACACCCACGACCCACCTATCCCAGGCTTCGTGTCAGGGTCCCAGTCCCACGGCGTGAGCGAACAGCGATAGAGAGATCCCCCAACTGTCTGTCGCCTTTCGCCCTTTCCACTCCATCCCCGTGCGCGAACGCGCACGCGAGCCATTCCGACCGAGGGACCGGAGCAGCCCGCCAACGGATCCACCGGCTCGTGATGCCGTCGCGGTGGCGCCGACGCGGCGACCTCGCCGTCGCGGCTGCGCTGCTGGCGACGGTGGCCCTGGCGGCCGTGGGAGCGGCCGGGGCCGACGGCGGCGCGGAGTTCGATTACCGGAAGCTCTCGGGGATAATCATCCCGGGGTTCGCGTCCACGCAGCTGCGCGCGTGGTCGGTCCTCGATTGCCCCTACTCGCCCTTCGACTTCAACCCCCTCGACTCCGTCTGGCTCGACACTGCCAAGGTTCCACCAAGTCGCTGTGCGGCGTCACCTGGCCTGCCCTTCTCGTGATATCTGATTACTGCTTTGCTAGTGCCGGTAGTTACTGATGTCGTGCCAGGATTAGTAGCGCGCCATTTTGGCCCTCTTAATCGGTTTGGTTTATCTGTTTGTTCGCTTCGGATAGATATATGTTCACACTCGTACGCTTTAGGGATCCGCTGTGAGCAGCCTACACATTTGTCTGTCTCCATACTTCTTCCCTTTTTAGTGAAAATCATCTATTAATAGATTTGGGGACTGGAGCAGTTTTTGTTGGGATAAACTTGTACTGGACCGGAGCATCTTATCTCTGGATGTGAGTGCCATGAAACTGAAAGGGATACCCAACACAGACAATTAACTTTGGGACACCTTTGGTCCGTCGGTTACTCCAGTAGGTGCAAAGCCACCAACTACTTGAGCAGCTTTGGTCAGTTTTTGCTAGGAACAATCCACTGCTTGACTGTCTGTAATGCCAGTAGACCACCATGAATAGCCATATGTTTGCCGTCACATGACACTACCTTGTTCGTGCTTCGTCCCAAACTAGGCCAGAGCATTGCAAGCTTAGCAATGACTGCCATATCTAAAATGGAAAACATGTGCAGCGTATAGAGGCTAAATTTGCTCCACTTCTATGGTTAAGTATCCAGATCTGCTGTTTTTTATATGTTCAATTTCTTGCAGATTTTCTCCGCGGTAAATTGCTGGCTTAAATGCATGCTGCTTGAACCCTATAATCAGACAGACCATCCGGAATGCAAGTCAAGGCCTGATAGTGGTCTTTCTGCAATTACAGAGTTGGACCCTGGTTATATAACAGGTAAACTTATGGCTTACTCTCTTTTTCTTAGCACCGACCTTGCAAGTTCTAGCCATGAGTTACATATCTGTTACATGATAATTTGTAGCTTATATCATAAGTCAGGTTACTCAATGTTGAGTGAAAAGAAGTTCATTCTAGACAACATTTTTGCAAGTTTTGAGCTGAAGTGGCTGAAATGATAACAAAAAAATGTGGTTTTTACACGAGATCATCAGACTAATGCCATAGGTGGTACAACAAAGTATTATCAGGAAAGAATCATGTTTGTTCTTTGTTCATGTGCGAGCTGAAGAATGTGGAATAATTTGTGCAAGTACGGTTATCTGTAGCTCATTCACATGTTTCTTTCTTTCAAAATAATCTATGTTCATCAATTTGCAAATGGCAACTCCCCATATTGGCTTTGACATTGGCATTGTGTTTTACACTTCAGGAATAGTCCTGTTAGACAGTGCATTCAGTACTCATGTTTGTTAGTGCATTTTAAAGCTACCCATCTCATTCATTCATGAAGAGAAAGGGAAGGGAAAAACACCTTACACTGATATCATTTTATTGGGCAAGGTTTCAGGTCCTCTCTCTTCAGTATGGAAAGAATGGGTCAAATGGTGTGTAGAGTTTGGCATTGAAGCTAATGCAATTATCGCTGTTCCGTATGATTGGAGACTGCCCCCATCAATGCTTGAGGAGCGAGATCTGTATTTTCACAAATTAAAGTTTGTAACGCTTACCTCAACTTGTTATGAAGCAACCAAATTCCACACATCTGATAGGGTCTAGATCTTTTGGTGTTTCCAAAGTAGATACCTAGATTACAGTCATTTATATTGTTTTAGTTACCTTGCATTTCTTATATCAGCATTGGCATGGCCACTTCTGAACTGAATATGTGATATGATACTGTCGCTGCTGGCCTCGTCAATTTAAAAGTTGGGAATCCAATCTCTGGCATAATTGTTAGTGGTACAAGTAAAACATGGTGTGTTGCATTTCATGCGTTTGCAACCTGCAGGTGACCAATTGCTAAACAATATGCTTTCGCCTGTGAATTTTAATTTTGTCATATCTTGTGGTTAGTTTTATTCAAGCAAATATGATTTTCCAAAACACTGGCAAACAAATCATGCTGAGATGCTGAGCATAGATGTATGGTGTAAGGGCAATTCATTGTTGCATGAGGAGAGTAGTATGTGATGCTCATACATCCTTGTTGATGCAGGTTAACTTTTGAAATTGCTTTGAAACTCCGAGGAGGGCCATCTTTGGTATTTGCTCATTCGATGGGAAATAATGTGTTTCGCTACTTTTTGGAATGGTTGAAACTGGAAATTGCTCCCAAGCACTATATCCAGTGGCTTGATGAACATATACATGCATACTTTGCAGTTGGTATATCAACTAGAATGAATACTACTTTATTATTACCATATTTTTATTTTATCTACTTATCCTCAAATTTGTGAGTTTTCTGTGCTTTAGGCGCTCCTCTTCTTGGATCTACTGAAGCAGTTAGAGGTGCTCTTTCTGGAACAACTTTTGGCCTTCCAGTCAGTGAGGTCAGTCATCCTCTATAAATTTTAGTTTCATCTTATTGTAATAATTTATTAATCCGTCATCATTGAATATTTATGCCCTGTTCTGCTATCAGAGGTTTTTTTTTTCTGCAACATAGTTAGTATTGACTTTATAGTTTGCAGTTGACAATCCTGATGCCTAATGCCCCATAGGTTTATTCTTGACTTTTTGTATACACAACTGTGTAATTATGAAACTTTGAACTTTAAATAGTTCTTTTTACTGGTCCATGCACTAAATATCATGGTAATATTTTATTCTTGTTCTTCTGCACTGCATCTGCGGCTCATAGTCTTGAAGTATGCTCCTAGATGTTCATGTGAATTATGGTAGTACAATGTTTTCAGGTCGGCTGGTCGAACCTGGTCGCCATGGGACCGACCAGGAGACTAATCGTGATTAGTCGTCGACCCTGGTCGTCCATCTAGTCGTCCATGTATATCAGGATATATATATATTCAGTAGCCAGCTACAAAATAAGTTATTCTGTAGCCACCTCCATTTACGACAATTTTATATACTAATTTACGATAATGTCAATACATATTTACGATAGTTGGGTTACTATAACACATGGGGATATTTACCATAACGTTATAGTAAACCACTTAGTAAGGAGTTACTATAGTCTCGTAAATTAACATAGTAATTATCGTAACTCAAAGTGGCTACAGAATAAGTTATTCTATGGCCAGCTGCAGAACAGTAGTTCTATATATATATATAGAACTACTACCCTGTAGCTGGCTACAAAATAACTTATTCTGTGGCCACTTTGAGTTACGATAGTTACTATGCTAATTTACGAGACTACAGTAACTCCTTACTAAGTGATTTATTATAATATTATGGTAAATATCACCGTGAATTGTAGTAACATGAGTATCGTAAATGTATATTCATGTTATCGTAAATTGGTACAAACATTATCGTAAATCAAGGTGGCTATAGAATAAGTTATTCTATGGCCAGCTGCAGAATAGCCTTATATATATAGTATACACAATAAAGCAAGCATCAAGACTGCATTAGTGTTTAGCTGGTGACACTAATGCAGTCTTGATCTTGACGCACCTGAACAGCAGCACTGCTGCAGTAGCAAAATAACTAACATTTAGCAGACCATAGCAGCCACACAGCTAGCATATTACATAACCAAATTAGTTCAGTACAGATAAGCTAAAGTGTTCAACACAAAGTCACAAACATTGACATTCAATAGTCCCACATGTCCGCCCAGTTAAACAGGCCCAAAAACAGAGTAACCAAACTGGTCGTCCCTGTCCTAGTTGTCGACTAATCGGACGACCAGCTTTCTGGTCGAGCTAATCGAGTCGGTCCTCCTAATTGAATACCAGTGACCGACCAGGACGACTAATCGCGATTAATCGGACGACCTAAAAACATTGTGGTAGTATTTATTGTGTTTCATCCTTCCATTTAATGTTTCACTGAATATAGTATGTCATTTTATGTTTTATTACTACCATTGAAAAGTCCAATTGCATCCAAACTTTGAACTGTCACAACTGTCCAAATAGCTTGCCGTAAGTCTTGTTGCATTTATGCATCTTATTGGTCTCTAACATTTCATATCTATAATTATGTTTTCAGGGCACAGCACGATTGATGTTTAATGCATTTGGTTCTTCTCTATGGCTTATGCCATTCTCAAAACACTGCAAAGCTGATAATATCTACTGGAAGCATTTTTTTGAGGGAAAGGGAGGTTGTCCTCACAGACAACAATGTGATGAAGCCGAATATATTTCAGACTACGCCGGATGGCCCACAGACCTTGTTAATATCGAGGTTCCTTCTGTTCGAGGTTCTTTGCAAAAATCGCTTTCTTTCTTGATGTGACGTTTAAGAATTTCTGTTCCACTAAGCAGGTTGAAATGTTTTTCCATTTCCTTTTTTTTCATCACAGATATGGGGGCATACCCATCCATCACGGATATAACCGAGAACATAACATCCAGTATGGAGTGTGGAAAGCCAACTCTCCTGTCATTTTCTGCCAGAGAAGTGTCAGATGGTACTTTGTTCAGAACAATAGAGGATTATGACCCTCAGAGCAAGGCACTTGTTTATCAGCTTGAGAAGTAAGTCTACATTTTTGTACTTGCTTGTTTCCTTTTACTACCCCTGATAATTTGCAAGAAAGTCTTTGCTTGAGGAGAGCCAACTTGGTTGTACCTCAAAAGCAAGGCCAGCATGCTCAGCTTGTCCAGCGGGAATTTTAGCAAGAGAACCGAGCATGTATCCTCCCTCTGTCTTGCTAGTCAAAATTAGGCAACACCAAGAGTTGACAGGGAGGAGCAGCAATACCGCACGTGGCTGAACAGGCCACAGAATGCTATATTTATATAATTCCTAAGGGATTAGTCAGTGATTACAAATGATCACAACAGATCACAGGGAATTTGGCCACCTAGGAAGTAATCCTGAGTAACCATATTCGATGATTGGTGGACAAGGATAGGCAATAAAGTGGATGGAGAGTTTAGAAAAGGGCTGAATTCCCTTGTCATCTTGGGGGCTTGGTCCATTTGGAAACATAGGAACTGCTTAGTTTTTTATGGAATGCTTCCCAACCTTGCTGAAGGACTCCTGCTCACTAGTCACTAGGGAGGAAATTCACCTTTGGGGTATGGCCAGTGCCCGTGGTATTTCTTACCTCGTGGCTATTACATCAGGAGTTTCTTAGGTCTTTGGGTCGAGGTCTGTGCTTGTTGAAATTAAAGGTGAGTATGTAGTCCAAAGGCTTGTGTGTGGGTGTGTTATATGGGCTCTTACCCTTTTTCTTCCGCAGCTCTCTTGCGTGTTCAATAAAAAATCCTAAGTAACCATATATAGCCAGGCGGTTAAGGAAAACAATCCTAAACACCATATATACAAAATTGCTACAGGCAAGGAATCAAAAGCGCATGCGTCCAATTTGCTCCTACAAGTGTTCTTTCAAACAAAATACAAAGTTTAAGGCTTTAGTATGCTTATGATATGATATTTGACATGTATTAACTAGACCTTGTATTTTAATCATTGAAGGGCGGGCCTGGTGCAAGCGGTAGAGTCTTACCGCCTGTGACCGGAAGGTCCCGGGTTCGAGTCGCGGTCTCCTCGCATTGCACAGGCGAGGGTAAGGCTTGCCACTGACACCCTTCCCCAGACCCCGCATAGAGCGGGAGCTCTCTGCACTGGGTACGCCCTTGTATTTTAATCATTAGGTGGTAAGTAAGAGTGAGTCTAAGACCTTGTATTTTGATCTGAGTTGATCTCAGGTATTATCAGGGTGATCCAGTTCTGAACCCTCTAACACCCTGGGAGAGACCCCCAATAAAGAACGTATTTTGCATTTACGGGATTGATTCAAAGACTGAGGTATGGTTGGTGATGTTTATTTCATAGTGAACTGTCCCACATTATGTTGTTTCAAATTAGATTCTTTCTTCATCATGCAGGTAGGATATTACTTTGCCCCAAGTGGCAAACCATATCCAGACAACTGGATAGTAACTGATATTATTTATGAGTTTAAAGGTTCCCTACTTTCAAGGCAGGTATCGTATAACTTGATTTGAGAAGTCTTTAGTCCTCATTTTAGTCACGTACCCATTCTGTTTCTGTTAATGGTTGACACAATGTGACAAATTTACTGAGGAGAGTAATTATGTAAGTGCAACCTGTTTCGTGTAGAGTGTCCTAAATGGTTCCTCAGTTCTTCTATACATTTATCTTTACTAGTTCCCTCAGTTCTTCTATACATTTACCTTTACTACTTCTGAAGAGCAAATTGAACATTTTGTCAGACTATTGCTACTTTGAAAAATGGGTTTTTGTTCGCTCACTAGTTGGTACCATGAAATTTCCACATTTTAATTTTATCCAAAGGCAGGGGTGAAAGAGGCAATGGCTGACTCATTATAAAGTTAGAATGTTGTTATTGTTTTCTGTTCCTTTGTTTTCGAAACAGAAGGATGTTGTAGTTTTCATACCGTTTTTCAACAGCTTTTATTTTCTAGATAGATAGCATCCACAGTTCTTATTTTTGTACTATACAACGTTCAAGGCATTGATTTTGATCTGCATAAATATTTAGTTATTTACCTCAGGGCACCTTTGTAACATTATTTGTTCTTACCAGATCAGGTAATTCTGTTTCGGGAAAGCCTAACAATTCCAGCGGCGATGGAACAGTATGTATTACCAAATAAAATTCTAGTTTGTATCAAGCTAAACCAGTTTATTTAAGCAAATGAACAGCTATTTCATGGCAGGTATCCTACAACTCCCTCTCATGGTGCAAGAACTGGCTTGGAGCAAAAGTGAACATAACGAGGGCTCCACAGGTATTCTGTTTTATGCTCATTGGTGTGACTCACCATGGTGAACTTGTGGCCTGGCTATATTAGTATATTTGTTTTGGTTAATTGAAATATTATTGACTGTTTCTTGCAGTATATCGCAACACTAAGCCGCCCTCCCTAATTATCCTCTTCTACTCTTGAAGGCAGAACATGATGGATCTGATCTGCAAACAGCCATGAATATCGATCGCCATCATGGCCAGGATATACTACCAAACATGACAAGGGCTCCGCATGTGAAGTACATAACCTACTATGAGGATGCTGAAAGTCTTCCGGGATGGAGAACAGCAGTTTGGGAGCTTGATAAAGGTGTGAATCTAGATTTTTCTTTTATATTGTAGCACTTTTACTTATACATGTCGTTCTGCATTGCAAGGCTGCAAGGGAGCCCCTCAGTTTATGCTTTTGCCTTTTAGCGCATAATGCGTATCTTTGTTTTACATGCACTCAGGCATATCTTGTTCTTGTGTGTGGTGCTACCTTTATTCGGCGCATAACTTTCTTTTGACATCTATTGAACAGCACTAATATATAAGTTATTTTAACAGCAAATCACAGGAATATTGTTAGGACGCCAGTACTAATGCGTGAGTTATGGCTTGAAATGTGGCACGACATGCATCCCGATTCAAAATCAAAATTCGTGACGAAAGGTGTGCTTCAATTTGAACAGCCCAAAGAGCAATGTCGTTCCCTGGTTTGACTCATGGATTTTCAAGTTACTAACAGAAGTGTGTAAACAGCTTTTCGAGGTCCGCTAAGAAACGAAGACTGCCACTGGGACTATGGAAAGGCTCGATGTGGATTTCCAGAACACTGTGAATACAGGTCTGCACCCAGTTTCAGTCTTTCCTTTTTCAGTTTCAGCAACAAAGGCCCCTATTTAGTGATTGTAAATCCAGGTATATATTTGGCGATGTCCATCTGGGAATGAGCTGCAGACTGAAAAATACATCCACCAACCTTCTTGAACAGTATCTCTGAAGTATGTTGCATTACTGCTATTCCATTTTCCCTCATTGATGAAAACTGCACCTGACATTCTATTGACATCCTGCAGATGCTGTGAGCTGAATAATATTGTGGTTGCTCGTATGGGAATGATATTTGATTTCCCATTTTGACTTGCTGATGAAATTAGTCAGCAAGGTAGATACAGGATCAATTGGAGGCCAGTGAAAACAGGTCAACTCTTACTCTTGCCACCATTTTGGTACACTTAAATCTTTGAAGTAGACATGCAAAGCCGAAACAACACGTTCCCATGAGTAATTTTGGTTGAAGATGGAGGTCAAAGTTCCCAGGAGTGTATAGTTTTGCTCATGTTTTCAGCCATGTAGGAGCCATTTGTAGCACTGGTACCTTCGGCGTCCTGAAGGTGCCATGAGATCACACTGATGTATACTGTAGGCATGGGTTTGTAAATCAAGCTGTCACAAATTGACTTATCTTACTTGAAACTAGAAAGCTACTCTATAGATTGGCAGTGTTAAAATTCTTTAGGATTCCCAATTAACCACCTTGATCGTAACGTGTCCTTAAGAAAAATGAATGCCCTCTGCTCAATATTAGTTGCAAGGCGCAATGAATTAGCGCATTGCCTTTGCTTGTGGATGGGTGGTGGCATGAATACTGTACGTAACGAAGTTTTGTAGATGTATGAGTCTCTCAAATGTTACCTCCGCTGGGCTCAGGGCCCTTTGCAACGTGGGATTTTCCATGAATCGCCTAGTTTTCATATGAAATTGTGCTGGTTCTTATAAAATCCATGTATCATTCTTGCCTTCCAAAGGAGTCCTTAAATTGTACCGGAGTAAGTTTGTTCCACGTTGCTGTGGGTTTTGTAAAAAAATGGCACCTTTGGTCTGCTGATTTGCAAGTGCAACGCAAAACCATGGACTCATGATTATGTGAACGCATGGCATGAACTACGTTGTAATTGCAAATTGTAAATTTGTTTGGATGAAATCTACAGACGCAACGTGAGATCCATCAGTGATCAGTCCAAAACAAATAGAAATATCATTTCCCGAGGAATCAAAGGATTCAGATATGTTTAATTATGAAAATTAATCTAGTGATTACTTCTTACGCATCATATTAGTATTTTATTCAATTTAAAATTGTTTAACTCTTATAAGAAAACAGGATTTCCATTCTTCTTATGACCCAACGAGTGCACCACAATTCTAGTTTAGGCGGTGCTCGGATCCTTGGCTAAAGTTTAGTCCTCGTCACATCGAATATTCGGATGTTAATCAAAGAGGACTAGAAGCCTTGGGCTAATTTACGAGACGAATCTATCCATCCATCATTAGTAAATTTTACTGTAGCACTACATTGTCAAATTAATAGATTTATCTTGTAAATTAGCATCCTTTTATACAATTATAGTTTTATATTTAATCTATGTTTAATACTCCTAATTGTATCCAACATGCCGTTCGAGGCGCGTCACGTCGTCACGTCATGGTGCTCGTAAAATGAGAGCGTGCTTGGTTCATGTCCAAAATTTACCGAGCCAACGATTTGATAAGCCATGATTTTAGCTAGTACTTAGTTGGCTATCAAAACTTATCAACTTATCACATTTAGCTTACCAAATCTTTGGTACTTTTTTAACCAACTTTTGGCTGCTAAATTTTTGGCATGACAAATTTTGGTCGCGAACAAGCAAGCCTTAAATCTTGACAAGGGGAGGAGGAAACACGAGCACAAATCTAGTGCCTGTTTGGTATGGCTCCCAAGGGGCTCCGGCTCCGGCTCCTAGAGGAGCCATACCAAACGCCATTGCTGAGAACAGCTTCACCGGAGGAGCCGCATGGGGAGCGAGAGCCCTTTTGTACTGCGAAGGTGAAGCCCCAAATCGTGGCTTCTCTTGCTTCGTCTGACGATTACGGCAGCAAAGACGCGGCTACCCTCCTCCATGCTCCTTGCTCGGCTACGAGGCGACGCCGGCGTGATGCGTCGCCGTGGAGCGAAGCGGCAAGCAGCGGCGCGGACGCTTGCACCGCTGTGCCGGCGAGCGGCGACGTGGGCAAGCATCTCATGGGAGAGCCCGCGGCGGCGTGGGAGCGGAAGCGCTGCGTGGGGTGCGAGCACAGATCGGGCGGCGGCGCAAGCGCCGGGTGCGAGCGCAAATCAAGCGATGGCGGCGGCTGTATACGAGAGGATGAGGATGCATACAACTTTTTTTTTAGATTAGAGAAGAACGTATGGCTTTTCGTAGGTAGATAGTGGTGCAGCCCGTTTTGGGCCTTGGCCCATACCGTGTTTGATTTAGCCATTTTTCGTTAAAACAATAGTTTAAATACAGTTTACTTTATTAATCATGACCAATGTTATACTAAATAATAATTGCATGATTGTCAATTAGATGTATTTTAATTCTAATTTTTCATGTATAAGGGCAGTATGGACATTTGATATCTTTCATTTCTAAAATCAGAAGGAGCTATTTTACCAAACGTTTTTCAAAAGGGTTTTTACCTTCTTCAGAGAAGCCACTAATTCGGAGCGGCCAGAGCCGGTGTTTTGAGGACAAACATGTCGCTAGCAGGGCGCACGCGTCGGAGTCGGATTGGAGGCCTCTCCATTCTAGAAGATCCCCGCTCTCTCGTCGCACGCTTGGAATCCAACGCGAAAGCTACCCGCCAACCTTCCCCCCGCTGCCCCTGCCCGTCCCATCCGGCCATCCGATCCCTATCAGACGGCCGCCAGAACCCCGCAGGCCGCAGGCCTCCCAAAGGTTTTGGCCTCGCGAGCTTCCTGGAAAGTGGAAACCCAAGCGGCGAAAGCGAAACGAACCCTTTCCTTCCCTTCCCCTACCCGGAGAGAGACCCCCGCGCGTTCTAATTTGGACCAGGCGGCTCCAGAAGCTTCCGCCATTAAACTAAGCTAACCGCGTCGCCTTATTTATGGAGCCAACCCCAACCCCCGCTCGTCTCCGCCCAGATCCGCGCGTTTTGGAGGAGCACCTGCGTGTATAGACCACTCACTCTCCAAGGCAATTTTTTCTCCTTCCTCGTCCGCCCTGCGAATTCGCGACCTCCATCCAATCCATCTGCACGGAGAATCGGCTAATGGCGGAGGTAAGGCCCCCACGCTTTCAATTGCTCGACGACCCATGGATTTATTGAGGAAGGATAGAGAGATCTGACGCTGCGTTCGTTAATGGCGGTGGTGCCGCACGGCAGGAGGGGTACAAGGTGACGCTGAACGTGTACGACCTCAGCAACGGCCTCGCGCGGCAGCTG
Source organism: Miscanthus floridulus (assembly GCF_019320115.1). Classification (NCBI taxonomy): domain Eukaryota; kingdom Viridiplantae; phylum Streptophyta; class Magnoliopsida; order Poales; family Poaceae; genus Miscanthus; species Miscanthus floridulus. The sequence goes on along the minus strand of NC_089587.1, from coordinate 225,025,318 downwards.
TCCACCTCCTTCCTCGGCAAGCCCATCGAGGCCATCTGGTGAGCCTGAGCCCCTCCCCTCCCCTCTCTTCCCCTCCCCCGGATCTGAACCACCTCGCGCCTAACCGAACCAAACCAAATCGGACCTGGCAGGCACACGGGCGTGGTGGTGTACGGGAACGAGTACTACTTCGGCGGCGGGATCCAGTCGTCGCCGGCGGGGGCGACGCCGTACGGACGGCCGCTGCGGACGGTGGAGCTGGGCGTCACGCACATCCCGCGCGAGGTGTTCGAGGACTACCTCCGCGACATCGCGCCCCGGTACACGGCCGAGACCTACCGCCTGCTCACCCACAACTGCAACAACTTCAGCCACGAGGTGGCGCAGTTCCTCGTCGGCACCGGCGCCGGCGTGCCCGACTACATCCTCAACCTCCCCGCCGAGGTCATGTCCAGCCCCATGGGCCCGCTCATCATGCCCATGATCCAGAACCTCGAGTACACGCTCCGGAGCAACAACGCGCCGCAGGCCACGCAGTTCGTGCCCACGCCCGCCTCCGTCTCAGTCTCCGCGCCGACCGAGGCTCCCGCCTCCAAGCGAGAAGCGCCGGCGGAGAAGGCTTCGAAAGAAGCTCCCGCTCCTGCGTCCGCGCCCGCGCCTGCGCCTGCTCCTGCTGCTGACCCGCTCGGGAGCGCCAGGGGGAAGGTGCAGGAGGAGGTGATGAGGGAGTTCGCGGCCATTATGGCCAGCGGCACGCTGCGTGCCAGCGAGGCGGCGGCGCTGGCCATGCGCCGGGTCATGGAGCGCCACGGCGACGGCGCCACCATGCAGCAAGGCTAGACGGCGCGTCGTGGACAGACTGTGCCGCGCCTGCGGAACATTGTGAGCCGCGGCGTTGGTTGCAGCTCCATGGGAATTTGTCGTCTGCATGCTTCTGCTATCGCCGTATGGAAATTGGACGAGTTACTGTTATGTTCGTGCGATTATTTGGGTTGTTAATTGCGACCGAACTTATTGCCCATCGTATTGTATGGGTGATTAATTTAGGATATATGCTAATTTACGGTAACCCTGTAATTTCTGGTGCTTGTTCCTGATGCTGTTAAATTTAGTCCAGTGTTACTCCTGCAAGCTCGCAATTTAGGCCAGCGTCACGATGACGGTTACTCCTGATAGCTCGCGCGCACATGTGTATGTGAGCGCTACTCCCAACTGAGAGAAGGTAAGGCCCAGTTAAGATGCCATATTTTTTGCAAAATGAGCACCGTAGCGTTTTCGTTGTTATTTGGTAATCAGTGTCCGATCATAGTCTAATTAGGTTTAAAAGATTCGTCTCGTGGATTTCGTCTAAACTGTGTAATTAGTTTTATTTTTTATTTATATTTAATGCTTCATGCATGCATCCAAAGATTTGATGTGACGAATAATCTTAAAAAATTTGGCAAAATAAAATGGAACTAAACATGGCCTAAGGTAGTAGTGTGTTTGGTCGATGAGCATGGTAGGATGGAATGGTTTCAGGCCTGTATCAGATTAGGTAACCTCGTTAACTGTGGAACCCACATGTCATACAGTCATGTGCTTCTTCCTCCTGCTCGTGTCCATACCAATGTTGCCGCTGTGCTCGCTGACCCTAGTCCACACGCCCTGCCGTCGGAATCGCTCGCTCGGACTGCGTGCTCGCCGACCCTAGGCCACACGCCGCTGCTGCCGGATCAGCTCATCGTCCTCGGTGCCCGCTTGCCCCCAAGTTGTGTGCCCCGGAGGAAGATGGCACGAGCGTCGTCCGTTTGGGACGAGCGCGTTCGGTCGTTTTTCTGGAGTGGGCTTGTCCTGAAATCTCAAGAAATACCCTCTTAGAGAACCGCTCCACCCTTCTACTCTTGAAACAAAAAGCACCCTTGAATCAAACAGCATTAAGGATAGAGCAGCTCCATACCATTCTCGTTCATCGCACCAACCAAATGCACAACCTAGATAGGTTTATATTCTTATCAATGCAAGCAGTTGTTTGGCATAGATGTCATGCAGAAGTCATGTTTTATAAGGTCAGTCTCAATGGGGATTTTATAGAGTTTTATAGACATTAAATATGCTGACATGGCACTCTCTTGATGAAGAGAGAGAAGATAAAAGTTTCATGGGAGTAGAGAGAGTTTTATTGAGATGAAACTCTTCTGCACTGTTTCCAAAATATGGGTGTGTTAGAAACTGGAGATGAAACTACACTGAGACTGGCCTGAGCGATGACATGTATACCTACGGCAAATTTTAAAAAATCCTCTCCAAGTGAGACCTGCCATCGTTAAAACTGATATCTCATCAATGCTATAGAGAGTTCAATCCTCTTTGGCTCCATTGCGGTTCCATATAAGGGATAAGAATTCAACCCAAAATAAAGATGCGCTTTAAGGATCAGGCCCCTTTGGAATGTGGGCTTTCTCCACGTGTTAATTGTTTAGTGTGTTTTTTTCATCAAAATAAACTGATTGTCAGGTATCGATATTAGGGATATCCAAAGCAAGGGAGTTAGCGCCCACGCTGATTTCCCCGGACAGAGCAAGACGTATTAACATGTCTCGCCCGACCTCTTGGGTACGGGCTCCGTCTTGCCCGACCCCAAGGACGCAGTTTTCGTCTCGCTCGACCCGAGGCTGCGGGGGTCTCACCCAAGGCCGCGGGCTCCGTCTCGTCCGACCCCGAGGCCGCGGGCTTCATGTCGCCTGACCCTTGGGTACGTGCTCCGTCTCGTCCGACCCCTAAGGGTCGCGGGCTCCGCCTCGCCCGACCCCGAGGGCGCGGGGTCTCACTCAAGGCCACGGGCTCCGTCTCGCTCAACCCCAAGGACACAATTTTCGTCTCGCCCAACCCCGAGGCCGCGGGGATCTCGCCCAAGGCCGCGGGCTCCGTCTCGCTCGACCCTTGGGTGTGTGCTCTGTCTCGCCCGACGGGGACCCATATCGCCGTCAACCACTCCAAGTCCAGGCGTATGGGCCGGGGTCAAAACTCTGACACCAGAGAAGAGATGGGCACGACTCGATGTAACCCGAGGCCATGACGGGGCATACATGAGGAATCACATCAAGAACAACGTCGGGCGTACCGGTGTTGTTCTGCCTAACCCTCGTACGAACGCTGACAGGCGCGTCAGTTCACCACGACGTCCGCCGGGACATGATGGAACGCCATGACCGACAGATGATGCCTGCGCATGGCACCAGTGACGGACTGGGCCACGACGTGGAGCCGTCTCTATTGACATCAATAGGATCGGCGGAACCCGCATGAAGGAGAAGAAGGACCCGGCGATCCTAGAAGCATTCCTCTCTATCGTTCTTCTCCTTTTCCTCTGTTGTAACCCGCGCTTTCCCTTGGCCTATAAAAGGAAAAGCAGGGCGCCCCATGAAGGAGATACAGATCCGCACAAGACCGGACCACGAGATAAAAACGCAAGAGCACGACACGAGTACACGGCTGAGCAGTGATTGAGCTCTCAGCACCCATTCATTCCTTTCACCAGAGACTTGGGATGCTTTCCCTCTCTCGCCTGTTTGTAACCCCTACTGCAGACCAAGTGCTGGTAACACGAGCTGCAGCAAACTGGACGTAGGGACGTTTCGCCCGAACCAGTATAAACCCTTGTGTCCTCCGAATTTACTCGTCGGTGGTCCGAAAACACAGACAGTTGGCGCGCCAGGTAGGGGCTTTTTGCGCGTCTCAACGTCCACATTAGGCCTTGGATGGCTAGTCATGACGTCAGCTGGGTCTCGGACGCGCACGTGCGCTTCGGGAACCAGGACTTCATCGTCACGACGAAGGGAAAGTTGACGGAGCTCGCACCTAAGGGGTCGGGCGAGACAGAGCCCGCACCCAAGGGGTTGGCGAGACGGAGCTCGCGGCCTTGGGGTCGGGCAAGACGAAAACAACGTCCTTCGGGTCGGGCAAGACGGAGCCCGCACCCAAGGGGTCGGCGCGAGACCTTTTAATACGTCTCGAGTCATCCGAAGAAGTCAGCGTGGGAGCTAACTTCCTTGCTTTGGGTATCCCTAATATCAATTCCGACACTTCGAATAGACTAATACGGAGTACAACTCTTGAAAAATGCACTTTTTTAACCTACGGTGCATCCGAATGACCCTTTGAAAACTCTTCATATTTTCTTTTTTTTGCGAGATTCAGTTACAGACTTAGACGCTTACATACACGAGTGCACACTCGCTCCTATGAACGTACGCACGCACACCCTACCCTCTATGAGCACATTCGAAGAACCGAGTTGGACCGATAAATCTTGAGATTGACGAAGTCACCACAGGCGCCTCGCTGTCGATGGGCACGTCGCCCACCACTGAAACAATAGCGTCTCGCTGTCGACGGTCACGGGCGTGTCAAGTTGGGGACTTAAACCCGGATGAACATGTTCTACCACGAGGAACTCAACCAGCTGAACTACACTCAGCTCGCAAACTCTTCACATTTTCAACAATAATAAGATTGCAAATTGACAAATAAACTCGCATATCATATCATCTCACTGCCCCCCACTACGTTCCAAAGATGGCTCTTTGTAAAGAGTGACAGGAGAGTCCTTTATTTAAATTTATTAACGGAGAGCGACAGCCTGCTATTATAGGCAAACCAAAAGCCAAACCGTTACCATCACGAATCACTAGCGACACCACAGACCCAAATGAACCGCGAGAGAGGCGAGGCTAGACGTGCCAAAGAAGACCGTAAAAAGGAGACCAGTAGCCGCTTCACTAAACGCAGTGGAAACGCGAACGACGGCACGAGAGGAGACCCACAGAAGCCATCATCACAAAAATATACGTACAGCGTCACCGGTCTCGTTCCGTCGTCAGAACGTGCTCTTCCCTTTTCTGAAAAGCGACGGCGAGCGGGCCCCGCGTTGCCGTCTTCCGTTTCCACCCAAGCCAACCACCCCGCGCTCGTGCGCCTCACGCGCGGGCGGCGGCGGTCGGCGGAGGTGGCGACGGCGAGCGGCGCCGACCGGGACCCCGACCCCGGCTGCGCGCGCGGGGGCACTGGCCTGGCCGGGCGGGATCGCTCGCTGCTTGCCTGCCCGTACCGTGTAACGCGTATTTTTTGCTCGCCGCAAATCAGCCGACACTTATCAAGTAAACAGGGCATCGCAGGCCCCCATAGCAGCCTGGGCCTCACCGCCCGGTCCGGGCACCGCATCCTGCCCCCTGTTCTGCGCCCACTGCTGCCTGTGGTCTCCGCTGTGGCCAAGGCATCCTGCCTGGTACACGGAGTACAAGGCTTTAGTGAGTGTTTGCAAGGACATCTTTTATAAACTTTTATTATAAATAGACGCGCGTCTACAAACCTTTTCTTCGAATTCCATTTACTATACTGTCTTTGTCTTGATGTTGGCGTAAAATCTAACATATGCTTATTAACGTATTTGATCGATCAATTGTTACGAGCAGTTTACACCACGTGTTTGATTTCAGTTATACTTGCTGTGATTTTTTGAACGGTGTGGCTGCAGCAGCTACTGCATGAAGTAGCAGTGCTTACCAATTCTAGGCGTTTCCTTAGTGCTTGTTGTACCAACAATCACAGCACTACTGCAAACAATCTTTTCTTAGCAAAGCTACAATCCTCGGCCGTCTAAAAGTGCTTACATCAGCGTATAAAAATGAAGGACGATGTACCAGAATAGAAAGAAAGAAAAAAAACAACAGAAAAGAAAAGCCGCACGCAGGGAAGGCAACAGACGAGGTGGCCTCAGAGGAACACAAAACGTGCGAGACATCGTCACTGTGAAAGGTCACCAGCTCACCTCCGTCTTTCACGAATCCCGTGGCGAACAGCGGGCGTCCCAGGGTCTCCAGCCGCTCGCGGCCACGTCATCGCATCCCTTCACGCGGTTGGTCAGGTCCCGTGCGCGGTGTTTGGCCCTCCGAACCAGCTGGGTCGTGGTAATCCGGGCCTAATCAAGCACTCCAATCCCCACGCCTCCGAGCCTACTCCTCTGGCTCCGAACCTCTGTGTGCCAAATCGCAGCTTGGCCCTTCGGCCTTTAGAATATGACGACGAGCTAGCACAAGCATCGAGCGTGTTCGGCTGGTCATTTTGGCTGGCTGGATGCCTTTTTTTTCCCCCTCAGCCGAAACAGTATTTTCTTCCATAAAATTTCAGTACAAATAGTATTTTCAGGATGAACAGTTCAGAATTTCATCCTAGCCGAACCGTGTTTTCCCGAAAAATATTATTATTATCTTATACGGAGTATATAATTAGATAAAGGCACATTAAATACAATATATACTTTTAAAAAGAGGTCCTTGCATGGATAAGCATTTTAGTTCTTTTACGGCATAAAATGTAGAATTATTATGTTATTTTTTCTACTACGTTCCAAATGTCGACTTTCACTTCTACCTAGGCTAGGAAAACAGTTACAATTAATGTCATGTGTCTTATATTAACTTCATCTCTTGTGATAAAAGGTTATTATAAATTACAATAACTAATGAGCATGGCTACATACTATTCGTTGTAGATTCAGCATTACAACACGGATAGTAAGATTAATCGTTTGTCGCTGCTCAACCCTTTATTGCATGTACGACCTTAATTATATATAACAAAGCGTATTTGAAAAACTTTTTTTTATATATTTAATCAAATTTTAAATTAGTTGACTTCTCAAATTGCGAGTATTAATTGGAGGAGATCCCTTGAGATACTGTATGAGTAATCCACCTGCAAAATTGTCTTCTTGAAATTTAAGCAAAGATGTTTATTTAATATCATAAATATTAATATATTTAATCAAATTTAAAATTGGTTGACTTCTTGAAATACGATAAGTATATTTATTTTGAGACGAAGAAAGGTGTTTACTATTAATTGATTGAAGGAGCTCCATTGAGATGTCGAATTTAAAATTAGTTGACTTCTCAAGAGGCTTACGTTAATTTTGAGACGAAGAGAGGTGTTTACTGTTAATTGAAGGAGCTCCATTGAGATATCGTACGAGTAATTCAAATTTAAAATTTGGTTGACTTCTTTAAACAGGAGAGGTAGATTATTAATTGTAGGAGATCCCCTGAGATACTGTAGGAGTAATCCACCCGCAAAGTAATTAATAGTTTAACCGAGGATCCTCCTGCAAAATTGTCTGGCGCCTGCCTGTCATCCGAACCTTCCTGAACGGGAGTCCTGGCTCACCCAACCGAGCCAGCCTCACACCCGCACCCCACCCCACCCATGCCTCTTCTCCCTCGCTCTGTCTATGCCTATTCCTTTCTCTCTCTCTCTCCTCCCTCTCTTTCTCTCTCATCTACTGCTAGTAGTAACTCCGCTTCTTCCGAAGCGGCGCGGGCGGAAGCGAGCTCACACCACCGTAGCGCGCGCGCTCTCCACCCACCACCAAATTCCGCCGCCGAGCTCGCCGCGAACGCCGACGCGGCCACCCCCGATCGGGCATTGGAACCCCGTCGCCGCTCGCCGCCCGCACGGCGGCTCGTCGCGGGAAATTTTCTCGAGGCCGTCTGTGACCCCGCTTCCTCGGCCGCGAGATCACGCCCAGTCGGTAATGTGGGCTCTGATCCCTTGTTTTCGCTCGAGTTTGGTACCGAATCGCCTGGCCCCGCCGCTAATTTCTGCTGGTTTTGCCTCTTTGTCCCGTCCCGCTTCGCCGCCGGTCGCAGAATGGCGCAGAGCAACTGGGAAGCGGATAAGATGTGAGCGATTTTGATGTGTTGTCCCCGTGTGAATTTTTGGCTCCTTCGCTCGCTCTGGGTTGATTCCGTTGCTTGTGGTGCAGGCTCGACGTGTATATCTATGACTACCTGCTGAAGAGGAACCTGCAGACGACGGCCAAGGCTTTCATGGCTGAGGGAAAGGTTGCTGCTGATCCAGTCGGTAATTGTTGCCTCCTCTTCTGTTGCTTCGCCCTTTTGCATTTGTTTCTGGGTTAGGTTTTGTTCGTGACAGTGCACAAGAGTTTAGCTATTGGTTGCGGGTGCGAATTCGAATTTTCAACTAGATAGAGTGGGCAGTGTTTTTCAGCTCTGATATGAATTTTCAGTATGGAATACTCCATTGATTTTTTTATGTGTGGCTGAAGTAGGGCAGAGGATTGGAATCTGAACTGATCTACAGTTTGGTTTTCAGCCAAACGGGAGTGTAGGTAATGTCAATTCAAAGGGGTATGGAGAGCTTTGTGATAATTTAGATAGAGAAGTTCTGAAGTTATATGGTGGGTGTGAGGATTGAAGAGGAGCCAGTTTGAGATGGGTTCGTAACTTTTCGCGGGAAACTGCGGGATTTTGCTTCCCTATATAGACAGATAATGGTTGTCGTTAGCTGCCATTGTTTAGAGGATTGACGGTGTGCCATTACGTTTATGCATGCTAATGCACATGAATTTGGTGGAAGTGGGAATTGATGCTACCTGTGATCTTACAAAAAATTTGTCGTGTTGTCGAGAGGTGCTTTAGTGGGAATGTAATAAATTTAGAACTCCAAATGCAATAGTGCACTTTATATATGCTACTATTCTTTGTCTAGCTTGCTTGTTTGAGGTATATTTATTTAGATAATAGCTTGCGTTAGTACTTGTGAAGTGGGTGGTGTTATCGTATTGATGGATTGTAGATGTGTGCATAGCAGAAGCTGCATGAGTAGCATTCATATAACAAACATGATGCATCTGTATAGCCCCTACTCACTACTTAAGCTATTAGTGGCGATTTAGCTAAATGCTGCTGCTATTTGCTAATGCTATTCAATTGAATTATCTCAACATGTTATGCTTTTCTCAAGTGTCAAAGCTTTGCCTGATGTTGAAACTAGCTGGATTACTACTATCATTGCTTGTTCTTGATATGGTTTTGGGAAAGCTACTGGGAGTCTTCGTACTAGGGATGAAACTGGACCGGGTACGAATGGTTATTACGGATATGGATACAAATACGGGTAGTTTCTTTTTGGGATTTGAAGTTGGATACGGATAGCGTTGAATATTGACACCCATCCCACATATCCAAAATCTTACTTTGAGTATCAGATTCAGATACGGTACAGATATTAAATGGCCGGGTTCATATACGGATTATCCATTTAGTATTTGAACCCGTTGTGGATGGATGGATATCAGGAAATATCCGTCCCGTTTTCAGCCGTATATATAGGGATTTTACTTTACAACACAATCACACATGCCAAAATTAGAAATTAAAATTGGGCTTCCACATGCTAATTTATCTATAGTAGCATAGATTTTGATTTTTTTTAATCTTTTTATGTAACTGGGTGACACACTTGTAGCGCAACTGCGAAATTCATCACTGATAAACAAAACTGCAGCTGTGTAGCAAAATTGGATCCCCGTAACTTCTATGCAAGTATGCAGTAGAAACCACTGTTCTGTGTAATGGATTATGATTTGATAAGTAATAATTGATTCAGTGTGGTTGTCATCTGAAGTGCGGACCTCATGTTCAGGGGCCCACATGCATTGAGCAAACAAGTAGTACCAATATAATTTGCATATTGTTCAGATGCGTGGTAGGACTAAAATGTCAGCAAATAGGGTAGGTCCAGTTTCGAAATTGTTGTAAATATCCTTATGAAATGGTTATCGAAATAGTACCAATGTACCATTTTTCTTCTTAATATAATGATACACAGCTATTAGAGTACTTCAGGGGCCTATTGGGCCTGGGTTGGCTGTATAGCCCATTAGTGTTAGGATTAATTAGAGATAAGGGTCGCTTACTTAAGGGTCAAGTAAGCCTTGCTTGGGAGTCAAGTAAACCTCTCTATATAAGGAGAGGAGATGTATCGATCTAATCAAGCAAGAATTAAGAAGGAAAACCCTTCCCTCTTGCCCGGCCATGGGCAAATGCCCCGCGGCCGGCTCTCTCTTTCACCCTCGCAGCCATAGGCGTGAACAGTACCGCGGTACCGTAGCGCCCTCGGGTACTGTAGCGTGTCGGCCGCCGTCGCTTCCCTCGACTCTCTCCTCTCCATCCTAGCAGCCACATAACAATTTGGTATCAGAGATCTCTGGTTCGATCATGTCCACCCGTCGTCCTCCGCCGTGGGCGTCATGACGAACGAGTAGTTGACGGCGGCTGTCCTTGACCTCGGCAAGATGGTGGCCGGGATTCATGGGTTCCTGCTGGGGCCGCAGCCGAACCCGCCGCCGACGTCCCAGCAGCTGCTGCTGCCGTCGCCGCCACCGCTTCCGGCTTGGATCGCCGGTTTGCGGCCAGTCGTCCCTACAGCGGCAGCCTTGCAGCTCACGGAGAGGAAGGCGATTGCGTGGGCAAGTGCCTGCCAGGTGTTTGCAGCAGTGCGGCTGCAGGCTGCGGCGCGTGGCCTCCTAGCGCGCCGGCGGCTGCAGAAGATGCGTTCACCTATGCACGAGGCGACCTTGGCGGCGGTCGACCTCAGCATAGGGGAGCGCGACCTAGCATGGTCGGTCGACCTCGCCTGGTCGGACGGCCACCAGCAACCGCGCCAACCTGCTGTTGTCTTCAGGCGCAAGCATGGTGTTTTTTCCGTGGGCGGCGAACTCCAACTCTGCGGCACCGGCGATATGGGAGCAGCTTTCCTCCTTGTCACCGGCGGGAACGCACTGCCTAACGCCATCGCATTCCGCCACCGTCCGCCACGAGCACGTCTCCGCTGGTTGCTGTTGCCACTAATTCTAGGTGGCCATACCCGTGCACCCCTCTCGTTCCGATGGTCTCTATGGGATCCAGGTGGCTACACACGTGCTGGTCCAGCAAGCGGAGGGTGCCCGCCGTATCTTCAGGAGTAAAAAATAAAGAGTCGCAGTCTTCTTCAGGTCAATAAAATAAGCCGAGATGTAAAAGGCTTATTTTTAGGTGTTAGGTTTGTGTCTAGTGGAGGCATCGTTAGTGTCATCGTTAGATTGCAGCTCGAGGACGAGCTACATGTCCAGGTGAGGTGTAGTGTTAGAGGAGTCAAGGGCCTATTGGGCCTTAGCCCATTAGGGTTAATTAGTCGCTTGCTTAGGGGCCAAGTCAGACCTCTCTATATAATGAGAGGAGATGTATCAATCTAGAATCAAGCAAGAGATTAGAAGGAAATCCCTTCTCTCTTGCCGGCCGTGGGCGAAGCCCCGCGGCCGGCCTCCCCCAGCGCCCTTGCAGCCCTAGCCGCCGCCGCTGTGAACAGTGTCCGCGGACACTGTAGCTCCACGGTACTGTATCACGCCCTCTCATCTCCATCCCAACTGGCCACATAACAACAGCTCTACTGCGTGTTCGAGAAAAAAGTACCAATGTACCATAGCCACTTCAGTTCCAGATAGACTTCTTGCTTACGAAAGACAGGATATTAGAAAAGGGTAATTGGTACAACTGCTGTTACATTAGGAGTTTAGAACCTTCATTCCTAGTATCTAAAAGATGCTATCTTGTAAAGATCTCAAACCCTGGTAAGGAGTGAAGGACCGAGTATGAAAAGATGATATATGTGACAGATGCCTACCCATTCCAAGATCACATGCAATCTGTGTGATCTTTTTTTTAACTATTTCCCTCCATTAGTTTGTTTGCCCAGGGGATCCATCATAAGTATGAGCTTGACTTGTGAATTGTGATGCAGCAATTGATGCTCCTGGAGGGTTTCTCTTTGAGTGGTGGTCTGTCTTTTGGGATATATTCATCGCAAGGACAAATGAAAAGCATTCTGAAGTTGCAGCGGCATACCTAGAGGTAGCTTGGGATTTCTTAATTTACAATGCACCTCTTGTTTTTCTTAATCTCACCGAGTGTGAATCTCTGTTCTGTTGGAGATAGGCGCAGCAAATAAAAGCAAGAGAGCACCAGCAGCAGATGCAGATGCAGCAATTGCAACTCATGCAGCAAAGACATGCTCAACTTCAGCGAACTAATGCGAATCATCCTTCACTTAATGGTCCAATAAATGCTTTAAACTCTGATGGCATTTTGGGGCATTCAACAGCTAGTGTCTTAGCTGCCAAGATGTATGAAGAGCGCTTGAAGCACCCACATTCAATGGAGTCAGAGGGATCACAACTCATTGAAGCTAGTAGAATGGCTCTTCTCAAGTCAGCAACAAACCATGCAGGGTGCTCCACCAACCCCCATTTTTCTCTTAAACACTTCTATAAAAGGAAAAAGAAAGATAGTTAGAACTGAAACATTTGCGGTACTCACTGAACTTATTGTTTTTGTGGAATTAGGCAATTAGTTCCAGGGACTCCTGGAAATGTGTCTACAACTCTGCAGCAAATCCAGGCTCGGAATCAGCAAACGATTGTAGGTTATTGGTTCCACCATGTGTCTATTCACTCTGCAATTTCTTACACTAGTTCACTAAATGTATGCACTGATAACCTGAATGTTCTAACTTCTAACAGGATATTAAGAGTGAAGGTAACATGGGAGTACCCCAGAGATCTTTACCCATGGATCCATCATCGTTATATGGACAGGGAATAATTCAGCCTAAACCTGGATTGAGTGGTGCAGGTGCGCCCTTTCCCTTGTTTCTTGTGAGTTCCTCCTGTGTTGCCAAACTAGCATTCACCATAAAGGCACTTCTTTAGAACACCTGTCCTTTACTGCTGCTGCCTGTGGATACATACTCCCTCCAGTTGCAAATGATGAAACAAGTTGGTTATGAACATTGTCATGGTCCCCCAAGGCCCCAAGTGTAGCTTTGAGCGATAGTTTCTATCCTAATATAATTAGAAAGTACAACAAAACTGTAACATTATATAGTTGCTGTTGGAGATAAATCTCACTCATCATTTTGAAATGTTCAGTCTCAATATATAAATTTTGTATCGATGGTAAAAGTTTAATTGCTTTGGATGCAAGAAACACAACTTTTTCACAGTTCTAAAATAATATCAGTTTTTTTTTCTTTTTTATATTGCAAAGTTGGTTGCATCTCTCATTGAACTACAGTCCTGTTGTCCTGTCATTCTTACACTGTAATAGGATCCTGACAAGTGTTTGGAACTCAGCAATCCACATTCCTGGACTATACCCCTTTTGCTTTTTTCTTCCTTCTCAAATACGCAGGAGAGCTGCGTATCATTGCATTAAGAGAGGAAAAAACGGACACATACAAAAAGCCTCCTCCCACTCTGGCCCAAGCTGTGGGGGTGCTGAGTTACAACAAGGCCTAGGTCACTAAACACAAACACAGGGTAGGACCTGACCCACAACACACAAACTATCAACAGCAGCTAGCTTGTTGCCACTTCCTGACCTAAAGCACCAAGTTTCCGTGCCCCTGCGAGACGCCATAGATGGTGCTCATCATCAAAGGAGCGAAGCTAACCATTCATGCTCGGGCTGGCTCCTTCGAATACACAAGCATTCCTGTGTTTCCAGAGCAGCCACGCCCCCAGGATGATCAAAGTGTTGAAACCTTTCTTCTTTTCTTTGGATACTCGCTTAGCTGCTTTTCTCCATCAGCCTGTGAACTCTTGGTCCCTGTTGTCTGGCACGCACCTCTGGAAACCTACTGGTGACAGAATTCTGAACCAGAACTCGCGTGCAAAGACACAGGATGTTAATAGGTGCTGAATGGTTTCTTCGGCTTGATCACACGATGGGCAAAGACTCGGATGCGGCAGATTTCGTTTGGCCAATCGATCAGCTGTCCAACATCTGTTTCGAACTGCCAACCAGATAAAAACTTTACACTTGGCCAGGACCCAAGATTTCCAGATGCGTCGCCATGTCTCAAAGGCGATCGACCCATTAAAGAAAGCCCGATATGCTGATCTGGATGAGAAAAATCCCGAGCTCTCAAATCTCCAACTGTGTGAGTCTTCGGTTGTGGTCAGCAAGAAATCTTGTATGATGTCCCACAACTGAGAATACTCAAACAGTCCAATCACCGACAGACCTCCTTCTACATCCCATGGCCAACGTTGTTCTTGAAAAGCTTCAGCCACCGACCGTTTCAAAAATTTCTGAGGCACTGCAGAGAACACATTAGGTGCAATGTCCCTGATGCAGCATCCAAAAAGCCACCTATCTGTCCAGAAAAAGGTATTGTTTCTATTGCCCATATGAGAGATCAGGGCAATAGAAAAGAGTGCCACCGCATTGGGATGAACCAGGATTTCAAGTCCTGCTCAGGATCTGTCTTTGTGAACCACAGCCAGCGCATTTGTAGTGCCCAGCTCATGTACTCAAGATTAAGGACACCCAGTCCCCCAAGGTCAAGTGGCCGCTGCACCTTTTCCCAAGCTACCAGACAACTTCCGCCATTGATCTGCTTGCGACCTTTCGATAAGTATGCTCTTCGAAGCTTGTCCACTGCCTTGATAAGCCATTTGGGCACTTCGATGGCAATGAGCACATAGATAGGAATTGCAGACAGCACAAAACGAACCCAAGTAATCCTGCCAGCTGTGTTCATGAGTGTTGCTTGCCATCCTGGCAACCTATCCCCAATCTTCTCTATCCAAGGAAGCAAGTCAGTCTTTCTCAACTTCCTATCTGAAATTGGCAGACCCAAGTATGTACAAGGGAACTGAGCTGGTGTACAAGGCATATACGTACTGATGTTGTCCACCGCCGGCTGCTCGCATCTAATGGGAATAGCACAACTTTTCTGAAGATTAGTTTGGAGACCCGAAGCTTCCCCAAATTTGCTAAGTATCTCCATAGTCAAACTCATTTCAACTTCTGCTGGTTTGATAAAAAGCGCCACATCGTCAGCATACAATAAGATGGTTTGGCTCGCGTTGTGTCGAGCAAGTGGCTGCAGCAATCCAATTTCTCCTGCCTTGGTAAACAAGCTATTCAAGACATCCATAACCAAGATAAAAAGCATGGGAGAAAGGGGATTCCCTTGTCTTAGCCCACGTTGGTGCCATAATTCCTCCCCAGGTTGGCCATTTACTAAAATCTATGTGGATGCAATGCGCAGCAGATTAGAGATGAGATTTCGCCATATATTGGACCAAAACCCAAGTGTGCAAGAACCTCCATCAGAAATGCCCAAGATACCGAGTCGAATGCTTTTGATATATCGAGCTTTAAGAATAGACTCGGTACCTTTTGTTTATGGAGCAGCTTGATGGTTTGCTGTACTAGAATGTAGTTGTCATGAATGCAGCGACCACGGACGCGCTCTTATAAGACACCAAAGAAACCAAAAAAAGGGGCCAACCGGTTAGCCATTATCTTGGTCACTAGCTTAGCAAAGCTATGGACAAACTGATTGGTCGGAAGTCCTTGGCTGTGAGGGCCTCCTCCTTTGCAATTAAGGTGAGATAAGCTGAGTTCAGTAGCCATAATTTTCTGTCATCTCCATGCTGTAACGTGATGATGGCGGCCATGAAGTCTGATTTGATGATCTGCCAGCATGCTTTGTAGAATCTTCCTGTAAACCCGTCTGGACCAGGTGCACGATCTGCCGGCAAAGCTTTGATGGTGTCCCAAACTTCTTCCGTGAAAGTGGCATCTAAGGCTGAGAGACCAGTGCCTTCTCTATGGAAGAAAGAGAGATCAAGAGTCGTTGTACTTGGCAGGGCTGTACCGAGGAGGCCATCAAAATAATTAAATAGTAATTCTTCCTTTCCTTCTTGACTGGTCACAACCTGATCACCATCCATGAGTTTTGGTATAAAATTCTTGCGTTTCCGAAACCCAGCATGTCTATGGAATATGCCGTGTTAGCGTCACCATCTTAAGGAACCTGATTCGCGAGCAGAGACGTGCAACCGTTCGCTTAGGCGAAGCAAGGACTAGGCAATGCCGCTTGGCTTCGCGCCTCAACTAATCTTCCTCCTGATTAAGGGAGCGATGATCTTGTGCCATCTCTAACAGGTGTACAATTTCCGGGGTAAATCCAAGCTGAGAGTTGATATGACCGACCTGCTTGTGGCTCCAAGATTGGAGCGCCCGTGCTAGCCTTTTGAGCTTGACCGATATGCGCTCGAGTGGACAGGTGGCTTGCACCGGTGCTGACCACGAGTTAGTTCTGCACAGTTTCATGAAACCCATCAAGTTTAGACCAAAAACTCTCGATGTGAAACTTTCTCTTGCCTTGTATCACTTCTCTAAGCCCCAGCAACAGAGGACAATAATCTGATATCTCTGTGGCTTGGCTTTGCAGAATACACTTATCCTTGCTGTTGTTGATACATTGTTTTTTTTTTTAGCGTTTTATCCTCTTTTCTGGCTTTTGTTAGGTTTCATCCCTAGCCCCAACTTCATGGGGAGTTGGGAGTAAGTCTTTGTTGTTGTTGTTGTATTAACTTTTGATGGCATAGATTGTGCCATACCAGTGCTATGTTGTAACAGATGGATATATGGGCAAGTAATGGGTAACTCGCTACAGTGGTTCTTCTTTTGGTTAATCAGGGTGTTTATGATGTGACTGATTCATTTCAAGAACATCACATTCTTTCTGTTTCCTTCTTTTTAATACCTCATATTTTGAACAGGACTGAACCAAGGTGTGAGTGGTTTACCATTGAAGGGCTGGCCATTAACTGTAAGCTGCGAAAAAAAAATGTTACCTTATGAGCTCATATTTTGTTTTGGAACCTGACCACCTATGAATATCCATGCTACCATCTTATAGGGAATTGATCAATTAAGGCCGAATTTGGGTGCTCAAATGCAGAAGCCGTTTCTTTCAACACAGTCACAGTTCCAACTTATGTCCCCACAGCAGCAGCAACAATACTTAGCACAGGCCCAAGCACAAGGGAACCTTGGCAACTCAACTAATTATGGGGATATTGATCCCCGCAGACTTACAGCGTTGACCAGGGGTGGGTTGAATGGTAAAGATGGTCAACCTGCAGGAACTGATGGGTGTATTAGTTCCCCTATGCAATCCAGTTCACCCAAAGTCAGACCAGATCAAGAGTGTCTCATGAAGGTTGGATTGCTGTAGATGTGTCCTTCTGTTGCTTAGAGTTGTTCTCTTAAGTTTGTACATTCTCTGGCTCTAGTTTGTTAGTATCTTACTATATCTGAAAACTATTCAGATGCAGCAGACATCTTCACAGCAACCCCAGGAACAGCTTCAACAGCAGCAGCAGAACCAGCAGCAGCAACAGAGCCAGCAACAACAAATGCAGCAGGTACTGAAAGTATGCCAAACCTATCGTTTCCTGTTCTATTCTTGAACTATGGGCTTTCCCCTGTTGATCTGAATCTTTAAATTTGCCCAACAATAGTGTGTCGTTATGCATCTATTGTTGCTCTTCTATCAACAAATTAAAGTTACTTAAATATAAATTATAGAGTGCACAGTGGGACTGATATGTTTATCTGAGGAAGCCTTAGAAGAAAACTAGATGATGGATGGTGATGTGCACATCTTAGGAATGGTTCTTATTAAGATGCTGAAATGACATGAGATCTTTCATGGAGGAAGCAATAGTTTTCTTGAAAAAATGATGCCAAAAGGGAATGTCACACAGTGATGTGTAAAGAACAGTGCTGGTGGCATCAGATTCAATGGAACATGAAGTTTGGATGCTAAATTATTGCAATTACGCAAATCCTGCCAGTGATGAAACTATAAATCAGTGACAATGGGGTTAAAGCCCTCGGTGAATTATTGATGAAAAAGTTCCGTGATTACATTATCATGCATATATTCATCGTATTCTAATATAGTACAATATGATAAAAGTTGGTGCCATCAGCTGGGGTGTTGTTTGGAATGCCCTGCCCCCTGTTTCTGCATCTGCGATGAACTCCATGGCTTTGAAGGTTAAAATTAGCTTACTGTTAGAACTTCATATGCCACATGTTATTTGCAATATTTTCTGCCTTTGCATATATTTGAGGTCTTTTTGTCCAAATAAGTTGACATAATTTGTCTTTTTTCGTACATTGGAGACCAAATTTGAAATTATGATATGTAAATTTGCATACTGTAAACCTGTAAAAAAGAATTTGTTTTCTTTGGTTGGTGCATACTATATGATCCCTGGCAAGTGGCAACTAAAGCTGAATAGTTGGCTATCTACCCTTTTCTTTATTTCACTGCATGAGTTACTACAAATTTGTTCTTAAGAACCGATATGCTTTCCATTGACCTTATACCTCCTCCTTGTTCTGTAATTATTTGTTATTTCCAGAACAATAGAAAAAGAAAGCAGCCTACTTCTTCAGGACCAGCAAATAGTACTGGTACAGGAAACACTGTGGGTCCTGCCAACTCCCCACCATCTACACCATCCACACATACGCCTGGGGATGGACTTGGAATGGGTGGTAATATGCGCCACGTTCCAAAGAACTTAATGATCTATGGTGCGGATGGAACTGGACTTGCCTCCTCTTCAAATCAAATGGTTACAGCTCTTACTCTCCATTTAAAGTATAAAGTGATTATTATATGCTAATTGTTGTATGTGACAGGATGACCTTGAGCAGTTTGGTGATGTGGGCTCTTTGGATGATAATGTTGAATCCTTCTTATCCAATGATGATGGAGATCCCAGGGATATTTTTGCGGCACTCAAAAGAAGTCCTGCAGAGCCTAACCCAGCCACTTCGAAAGGTAATATTTTTTATGTTTCTTTCCTAACAAAATTCAAACATCAAATGACGTGTCCATTTGTTTCTAGGTTTTACTTTCAGTGAAGTGAACTGTTGGCGCACAAGCAACAGCAAAATTGTTTGCTGCCACTTCTCTTCAGACGGCAAGATTTTGGCTAGTGCAGGACATGAAAAGAAGGTATGAAAAAACTGTCTTACATTATGATTTTTGTTCCAAGTGGCACGTTTTTATGGAGCCTCTGATATTTCTGGGACTGACGTACTATATTTTTGTTCATTTGTTGTAGGCTGTACTTTGGAACATGGAAAATTTCCAGACACAGTATACGCCAGAAGAGCATGGCCTTATTATCACTGATGTTCGTTTCAGGCCTAACTCTAGTCAGCTGGCAACATCTTCTTTTGATAGAACTATTAAACTATGGAATGCTGCCGATGTAAGTTATGTTTGCTTGTCCATTATAGGGATCGTAGATATATGCTATTATCCCTCCTATAGTAATGTCACCATTATCCTATTGCAACTTCACTACTGCACCTGCACGCTATTAAGATATCGAGTGTTTCCTTTTAGTATTCATGGCTGCAAATCTAGTTATACTTGTCCATATTGTCACCATGTCTCAAAATGTTGCAAGGCCCAACTATGACGTGATTGAATTGGCATGTAAATAGTATTTTTTTCCTTTTTGTCTTGATCTGCTAATTGTGTTATACTATGAAAATCCTAGTTAAACGCATCAATGTATTGGGTGAACTGTGCCACCTGTGTTACTAAACTTGAACCTTAAGCCTCAGCTTTTTTCTATGCACTTGTATTACAGCATTTCTTATGCTTACATGTTTTGCAGCCTGGATTCTCTCTGCATACGTTCACTGGGCACAACGGCCATGTCACATCATTAGATTTTCATCCAAAGAAAACAGACCTTCTGTGCTCTTGTGACGTCAGCGGTGAAATCCGGTACTGGAATGTGACCCAACCTACATGTTTGCGTGCCATAAAGGTTGCTTATATTCCTTCTACTCTTTGAAGTTTCATGAATGTGTGTGTGCAAAAAGAGTCTACGGACTTAGTAACTCGTACTTTTGTCCAATTCTGCCTTATTTGTACAGGGTGGTAGTGCCCAAGTTCGGTTTCAACCTCATGTTGGACAGTTTTTAGCCGCAGCTGCTGAAAACGTGGTTTCCATATTTGACATTGAGACGCATGGGAAAAAATACACGCTACAGGTTCTGTCCTTGAATACCAGCATATCCTCTATTTTTGTTTGAAAAGTCCCCTTGCTACATTTCCTTCACTTGCACCCTGCACATGCGCACATCTCAAATTCCTCGGCATACTGTTGGTATAAGTTATAACTGCGCGACATGCACTTTTTTCTTCTTCGGCGTGTTGGAGTAGTGAAGCTCTTTTTTTCTGGACATACTAGTAGTGTTTTTAATAGACGTGAACCTGAAGTACTTGATTTGTAATCTCAGGGCCATAACACTGATGTGCAGTCAGTGTGCTGGGACAACAATGGGGAATATATTGCATCTGTAAGTCAGGACCTAGTTAAGGTTTGGTCAATATCATCAGGGGAGTGCATTCATGAGCTTAGCTCCAATGGAAACAAGTTCCATTCTTGCGTGTTCCACCCGAGCTATTCCAATCTCTTGGTTATTGGAGGCTACCAGGTAACTATGGCTTGTCTATTGAATGTATTTCCATCAAACAAATTTTACGAGGAAGTGTATGACGCTGTATTTTGGTACCAAAACTTGTCTATCCTATAAGCTCTCTTGGTCATTTTTGCCTCAACTTTATCGACAAGAATATACATAATCCAATACACTTGATATTGGAAAGCAGCTTATTCGTACTCCCTCACCACAAATGTGTGTGGTGTTTTAGAATGGGGCACAGGAATTAAGGTGATAGGTGAAAGGTACATCCTGCAGAAAGTTAATTTAATCCTCTATATAAAGTGCAGTTGGGAAATGAGAGATGCTAAAGGAAGTTAGTTAATGATGGAATTGATGAAGGGTAAAACACTAAAACTTGAACGGATGAGGTTAAATTGCCTAGAAAACTTAGAACCTAATACACTTACTAAATAATGGAGTTAAAACGAGATATTCAGAGGGAACTATTAAAGAAAGAGATGCAATTAGGAGCTTATTAGTGTGCCCTTGGTGTCAAGTTCTGTTAGCAATAGTACTTTACCTTCTCAAGGGACTGGATCTGTAATTTTTTTGGAAGTTTCTCATTAAAATGCTGATGATGCAGTCTCTCGAGGTTTGGAACATGGTGAAGAACCAGAGCTTAACAATACAAGCTCATGAAGGTCTAATCGCGGCGCTGGCGCAGTCACCAGTCACAGGGATGGTAGGTTCTGCGAGCCATGACAACTCTGTCAAGGTGTGGAAATAACAATAACAACAATTATGATGCATCTAGGTAGCTTTTTTTTTTCCCCGGGCAAGTGATATTTCTCCGGCTGAGGCATAAAATGGGGGTGAGCTTGGGTGTCGTGGGCGATTGTGTTGTGTACTCATACTCAGGCCAATAAGGAAGAGTAGTAATTAGCTGGTTGCCTGTCGCGGTTCAGCTGTCCAAGAGCAGTGAGTTTGTTGATGTGTAGCTCAGAAACAAGAAAGAAGAATAGAACATTGGCTGAAAAGGTGGCCACCTGTTTTATTTTTGTTTACGCCGTATCATATGTAACCTTTTAACATTCGCTGTTTTTAATTGGAACTCGCTGCGATTGGCATCTGGCGTTTGGCTGGGAAGTCGCGTCTTCTTGCTAGTTGCTGCAGTGTGTTTGAACTGCTTGAATGATGCACTGGTGTAATCCGACTGTTGTAATGCGTGCCTCCCAATTGCAAATTTTGATTCACGGCGAATGGAGAAAGAATGATGGTGTCTCTTAGGAAGGATGTGTCTTTTCAGAAAAGAGGATAATTGTGCTGACATGTCATACAGATGTAATTGTGCTGACATGTCATACATGTGTACTGTGGGTGTGAGCATTCTCGTGCAATCGTATTCTGGTTGCATGTTTGCAATGCACAATGAACAGGATTTTCTTTTCTTTTCTTTTTTTTTAAAAAAAATGCTTTGTTTCAATGGATACATAATTGTTTTTCTTGCTGCTTGTATTTATCCGCCCACGGATATATACAGTATTATATGTGTGAGATCAATGCACAACATCTGAGCCCACTGCTTTTAGATACATAGATATGCGCCTCCCTCGACCAGAAATGATATCTTGGAGATTTTGCATGCATTTAATAAAATGGCTACAAGGCTTTGTGTAGCAAGCCCTTATATCAAAGGGCACTCCATAATACAAAAGTAGGGTCAGTTTCAGGGTCGGTTGAGTTCACCAGAGCAGCAAGAACAAAGAACCCAGATTCAGAGAAAAGAAGTGGTGGCGATGCCGACGGCGGTGGCGCCGAGAGCAGCGCCGTCGTCTCTCTTGCCTCTTGCACTCGCCGCCGCAGCCGTCGTAGCACTTGCCGTGTCCGGTTCCGCGACCACGGATGCTCCAGGTAGGCAAACTCTCTCTCCTCTTTCTTCACCGTGATTCATCAGAAGCTACCTTACATCATGTTGTTGCCGTGCATGCAGACGCAGGCCCGGGAGCGGGAGAGATGGTGCGGGACGACCCCAAGTGCGAGGAGATGGTGCCCTGCACCTTCAGGCGCTGCATCCAGTACTGCGTCAGCATCGGGCTGCAGCCCAAGGGGTTCTGCAACTGGAAGCCCAACATGTACGTCTGCTTGCTGCTGCGTCATGAATTTTTTTTTGAAATAATATTATTTTAATAAACAATTGTAGATCTAGATGTTGTTTTTAAAAAATTGCAAAACTAGTATCCTATCGGCAATTCAACTGCCAATAAGTGGTGCCATCTGTCCCATGCCGTGTCCACGTGGGCGTAAATATTGCCGACAGGCCTATCGGTCAGTCAATTGCCGAAATAAACCAGTCGGCCTTCCACAAGCCGATAGGATGATGGGCATGCTTTTTTTTCACCGAACCTGCTGGATTGGACATGTCCTCTTCCTTTTGTTTTTTTATATATTTCGCATGGCTACCATGGTCCTGATCTCAGCACCGTGGTTTGGTCAATATCATCAGGGGAGTGACCGAAGATCGCGAAGAAACGAGCTCACAGAGGTGTCCGGACGCTGGATCGGACGCTGGAAGAAAGTGAACGGACGCTCCGATCAGTGGCTCGGCAATAGCAGGCGTCAGCAGCAGCGACCGGACGCTGAACAAGTGAATCGACCGGATGTACCGATGGCACTGTTCATCAGTCCGGCAACACACTCAGCAAGTGACCGGACGCTGGCGGCAAACCGACTAGACGCAGGACAGCAGCGTCTGATCGAGTACAGAGAGGTACCAGAGCGGCGAACTTGCGACCGGACGCGTCCGGTGGCAAGTGACTGGACGCTGGCAGCGTCCGATCAGTTGTTCGCGGCTCCAACGGCCGGGACGACCGGACACGTCCGGTCAGGACGTGATCTGCGTCCGGTCAGTAGCAGAAAAGCGGGATTTCATCCCCAACGTCTACTTTCTCAGTGGGGCTTATAAATACAACCCCAACCGGCCAAATGAGTAGAGTGGAGCTGAGGAAACATACCAAGGGTGTTGATACACCATTTTAGTGATCTTCACATGCATAGTGCTTAGTGATTTATTAGGTGATTAGCGTAGGTGCTTTTGCGAAGTGCTTAGGTTGATTAGACCACCGCTTATGCGCTTGCTCTGGGTTTAGGCCTAGTGTTTAGTGAGGTTTGCATACCTCTTACCACTCGGTGCTTGCGCACATCATTGTTGTACATCGGAGGGGCTTGTAGTCTTGAGAGATCACACCAACCACGTTTGTGGTGTGGCCGCTACCGTGTACCGGAGGGAACAAGGCCCACGGCGTTTCAACCGGAAGCTTGATAGTGAAGACGGCGGAGAGCATCTGGGAGAGCCTTGCCGAAAGACACGTCAGAGACCTACTTGCGCGTGGGGAAGGCCCGAGGCTATCCACGGAGTTACCCGACCAGGAGCTTGCCTCTTGCGAGGGATTCCTTGCGAGGGGCTCCAACGAGAACTAGGGAGAAGCTTTCGTGCTTCTCGATACCTCGGTAAAAATACCAGAATCATCGATGGGAGTTTGCATATCTCTGCCTTGCTCTTTAGCTTCCGCATTTATATTGATTGTATTACTTCTTTTGCGGTAGAGATAGCAATACACTAGCAAAACCGTAGTTGCATATTTACATAGTTTATCTATTGCATAGGTTTTGCTAGAATTAGAAAAGGATGTCATAGTTTAGAAGTAGATTTTTAAGTTGCCTAATTCACCCCCCTCTTAGGCGTCACGGTCTCCTACAGTGCATCTCAAAGATTATTAAGGTGCACTCAGATGTCTTGGTCGACCTCTTGGTCATGTTGGTGAAGGTGCTCGACGCGGTTGTCCCTAGCTCCCCCCTGGAGGGGTTGCCTGTCGTCGCATTGCTGGTCGGTGAAGCGGCTTGGGCGACGATCGGATCTTGGTATGGCTGATCGGTGGATCGAGCTTGTGGAGTGTGAAGGTCTCTGATCCTGGTGGATCTCGTTGACCTGACAGTGCGCCGCTTTAAGCATGGCGGTGACCTTGGTGACCTCTGGTGTTTGCGGGAGCCAGGCGAGCTCGTTGGCGGCCATGGCCAAATTCGCGCTTGGGGTCTTGTAGACGTCATGGCTGTCAACGCGAACAAACTCATCGTCGAGGTTGCGTTGGAGTTGGCATAGCCTCCCCTGTGAGTAGAGCTGAGCCTCGGCCATCGCAAGGGGCAGCCTTGTTTGCTCGGCTCTGCGCTCGGTTGATGTTCCTGTTGACGCGAGCGGCGCGATCCTCCTCGGTTTCCCCTTCCCGCTGGGGCTATCGACGCTGACATTGAAGATTGCGCCCCCACGGAAAGGTGGGGGAGGAAGTAGTTCGGTGGTGGTTTCGGCGACGGTCTCCGTAGAGCCCTGGGACTCAGAGTCCGGATTCTCCTCCATGATGGTTTGGAGGGATGCTCCGGGGCGTCGGCCGATGTGCAGCATGCTGACGGTCGGCAGAGGCTGGTCGGTGATCTGGTCGGTGAGAGGATGGACATCCCCAACCTGGTCGACGAATTCATCCCTTATGGCATCTTGGTAGGTGGCGGAGATGTTGGTGAACCCGAAGGGTAGGGCCGCAACCCCTGGAGTTTCCCGAGCAACCTCCGATAGATCTGGATCGAATGGTGGTCGGCACTAAACGAGAGTGTCTAGAGCCGATTCGGCGATGGAAAGGCAATCGGCGAGCTTCTGACAAACCTGATCGATGGATGCGATCAAATCATCGTTGTTGATCTGCCTCCTCTGGTAGCGAGGAAGCGGGCGGCGAGTTGTCGATGAAGACGACCTCGGAGGCTGTTCCGAGATCAGATATGTAGTCGCAGGTGTTGGGATGATCGGCGCGGAATCGATCTGCACCGACTCGATGAGCTCTCCGACTCTGTCAGCGTTGATGATCCACGAGATCGATCCGATCGTGAAGATCTGACCAGGCTGCGGGGAGGGACGAAGAGCCTGCGGAACGTACCATCTTGTTCGATATAAAAACAGCATGCCCGCCCCTACCTGGTGCACCAACTGTCGACGGAATATCGCCGACAGTCCTCCGAGAGGTATCCCACGAAGGTAAATTGATCGGTAGAGAGGCGTGTAATCAAGAACAAGAAGGCAACAGAGATACACGAGTTAGACAGGTTCATGACGTCAGTATGACGTAATACCCTACTCCTGTGGTCTGTTAGATTGAATTGGCTATCGTATGATATTGTGTGAGTTTGGAAAGGGTCACTGTCCGTCTTATATAGTCCGGGGGAGCAAGGTTACCAGTTGGTTAGATCTGAGAGATAACTGGAATGTAATAACAGATTACAGAAATCATAGGATCATACGTATCCTAACAGATCTCGTAGCATCTTTAGAATATCTTTTCGATGTATTACGGAAGATGCCGAGAGTGTCGTGCCCCACCAGACTTTGTCCTGTGGCGTCCTATGGGCTGGGCCATTCTGACAATGCAGTCCGTATCCGACGTGGTACCCACATTGATCGATCGAACGAGTACGTAAAAAAATCTTTTTGTTGATCGATCGGTTATTATTAGCTAACACAGTAGTCGTATGCATGCACAAGAGGAACTCGTAATTAATTAGCTTGTCGGTATCGTGAAACAGTTCCCATTAATTCGTTGAATGGCCGTCTATAGGTAGGTCTTGTTTAGTTACCAAACTTTGGAGGTGCAAAGTTGGCAAAACGTTCTGTAGCGTCACTGTAGCATTTCGTTTGTACTTGATAATAATTGTCCAACCGTTGACTAATTAGGCTCAAAATGTTCGTCTCGCAAAGTACAACCAAACAGTGCAATTAGTTTTTAATTTCGTCTACTTTTAGTATTCCATGCATGTACCGCAAGTTTGATGTGACGGTGAATCTTCTTTTTGCATAGTGCTAAAGTTGGAAGTTTGGGAGAAACTAAACAAGGGCCTAGTATACTACCCTCTCCATGCATGGTCCAGCTGCTGCACTAGCAATTCTTCATGTATATGCGTTCTGTTCGTTTGGCTTATAAGCCGTATTTTTTCAGTGAGTGAATAATATTTTTCTTTCATAATAAATTAAGTCAACAGTATTTTTAGCCAATAAATTAATCAACAGTACTTTCAGTTATGATTTATTAACCAAACGAATAGGACAACGGTATCCATGACATCGGTCAAATATATATAAGTCTCATTACGAGATGATGATGCATTGCATGGAGCACTTGACGCTTTGTTTAGTTTCACCCTAAATTTTCAAAAAGTGCTATAGTATCTATCACATCGAATATTTACGGCCCGTGCATGGAGCATTAAATGTAGAAGAAAAAAAAATAATTGCACAGTTTGGTGGAAAATTACGAGACGAACATTTTAAGCCTAATTAGTCCATAATTAAATACTAATTGCCAGATAAAAATGGAAGTGCTATAGCAGCCTCAAATTCCAACTTTGTAAAACTAAAGCCGCGCTGAACTTGATGGAGGGCTAGCTAGCGATCGATCGGAGAACGTACCGGACCAACAGGTCTCTGCGATTAAGTAGCTAGAGATTAATGATTGTTCCGTCCATTTCGACAAGGACACAGGACAGTTCTATTGAAGCAGTGCATGCTGGGACAATTAAGTCGCACCTGCTGCTGCTCGATCACCGGTCTGTTTGCCGGCTCGTATTTGGTCAGTAAAACTTAGACTTATCAGCTAACGATTAATATTTTTTTTTCATATTAAACCATTTATAGGCACAGCTTCAGATGGTCTATAGCATCAGTTTTGGTAGCCGCCCCTATCAAATCATGATTACAAATAACAGCCGTCTCTACAAACCAATTTCCAGAAATCACAAAAAATAGCAAAAAATAGCAAAAAAAATTTAAATCCGAGGAGGTCCCTACCGGCAGCCACACAGCCACTCTATAGTTGCAGCATTTTTTCACGATTTTTGCACACTTGCACACTTTGTGTCAGTCGGGATTCGAACCCACAACTTCTCCCTCGCGCGCAAACTCCTCTACCAGTACACATCACGATCACTTGTGTCTACAATCCATTTTGGTTCCCCACATATTATACAAAATTGAGCATAAATTGATTGTTTGAGGCCCTAAACTAATTCAAATAAAAAAGTTGTCAACTACAAAGTTTTATAACTTTTCGAGATCTACAACTTTTATTTTGGTAGTTTCTTCATCCGATGTCACTTATAAAATTTGAATTTCAAATTTGAGAAATTCAAACGTAGTTTTCCATGATAAGATGATTTCAAATGAGAAAGTTATCAACTACAAAGTTTTATAACTTTTCAAGATCTACAACTTTTATTTTTACTGTTTATCCATCCGATGTCGTTTAAAAAATTAAAATTTCAAATTTTTGGAAATTCAAATGTAGTCTTCCTTGACAAGATGATTTCAAATAAAAAAGTTGTCAACTACAAAGTTTTATAACTTTTCGAGATCTACAACTTTTATTTTGATTGTTTCTCCATCCGAGGTCGTTTATAAAATTTGAATTTTAGTGTTTAATTTTTAATACTCGACGTCTATTTATTGGGGCAGTGTCGGTGTCTCTCTGTATATGTAGCAGTGTCGGTGTCTCTCTGTATCAAGAGACGAGAGATCGAGAGGCCGATCGATGACTATGTGCGTACACCCGTCACCATATGGAAGGCCGGATTTAATTTCGACATAGCCGATCGTGGACTGATCTGCACCAGATTTCGACGTCCCATCCTATCTATCGACGACGAAATGCTGAAATTCCAGCTGACTTCAACGACGTCTGTGGACGACTGGACGTACGTATTATAAAGACTCCCCCACTAGTGTTTACAACTTTACAAAAATAATTCGTAAAAAATTAAACATCAAACCTGTTAAAACTTTGGCATGTTATGATACACTCATACACATTAGTCACAAAGTGGAAGCTCAAACTACTCCTATATTTTTCTCAACTATTATATTAATACAACAATGTTAAAAAGAAGAGCCACCACATTCTATGAAAGGTATCGTAGCCTGGTGGTTATAAGAGCCTTAATATACCTCAGGTCCTAGGTTCGACTCTCTGCCGTAGGAGTGGATATCACAATATTTTAACGGTGTTGTACTTTCTCAGTGGTAGACGATGTTCCCATCGATGACGAGGTGTCTGTTGTGGTACATTTATAGGGATGGGTGTGCGTGAACTGTAAGTGTCTAAGTTGTATTACGTAATCTCGATAACAATGCAGGCTGGCCGGCTGCCAAACATGCCTTGCATTGCTTGCGGCTATATATAGAGTATTACTCACGTTACATATATATTGACCAGAAGGACGCGCATTAAAATTCGGCCATTAATCCATCTCGCGAGCCAGCGAAATCTAGCAAATTGCCTAAGGGTCGGCCATGGATCCAGAGTGCATTACATTATTGCTGCCGAGCTGTTTCATCTATATCAGATAAGGACATAAGTGCTGCTAAATACATCTACTGCGCACATGCATTTTGTGGGTTAGCTAGGACCCAGCTAGCCCGGCCCAGTACGTACATTTGTACCACGCAGCAAGTCAGCAAGATATATTTGGCGGATATTCTCTCTCTCTCGTACGAACGTCAACAGTCCTAGTAAGTACTCGTAAGCAGTAGCGCACAGTCGTAGTGCTGTACTTATGTGGTTGAGACCACGTTCTCAACTATCCTTAACAAAAAAAAAACTTTGTTATGCACACACGAATTCGTGTTTAATTCGGAGACAAAGTAGTAGGATGAAATATTTTTGTCCCTCATTTTTAAGATGGAAGCATTATATATGGCTCTATTTGGCTGAGATGATGTGTCCATCTTTAGTTTTAGCAACCGTTCTATATCTTTTCTTTTTTAGGTCGGTCTTCTTCTTGCGATTTTTTTTAATTTTAACCTTTTTTTAATATAATTTTAAATCTAACACTGTCGTTTTTTTTAAAAAAAACTAACACTTTTGGCCGCGCCTATTACCCTGGCGCGGCCAAATGCCTGTGCCGCGCCATGCATGGTGGTGCGGCACAGGGCTGACGTGGCGTGGGGAGGCCGGGGGCCGCTGACGTGGCGGGTCCTGCCGCGCGCCTGTTGCGTGGTGTGGCTGGACCAAACATACCGCACGAGCAGCCACACCACCTGGTCGCTGCGCCTGCCACCGGCCCGGGCTACCTGGATGGTAGAATCGAACCACGTCGCGCCCGTATTTTGTTGAGTTTTTTTCATGGCCGAATAGAGAATTTGATAAGCCAATGATTAGTTTTTCGTCTTTCATAATACGGTTATGCATCATTTTAACTAATCAATTACGAAAAATTGCCACCGGTGTCCAGATACGCCGGGACTGCCGGTTCCCGAACGCATGGTATTTAATCTCGCTAGCAGTGCTGCCGCGACTCAACGAAACGAATAAGAAGCAAGTTGACAAGCTCCACATAACATATTCATTGTTTTGACATAAGTTTGACATAACATAACCAAATAACCCCGTAAGTTTCGGAAGCCAATATTCGTTTGACCTAAACAAACTAAGACCCAGGAGTGTAAGGATACCTCGGACGCCTCTGTCTCTTCGGATTTGTTGGCAACACATTGGGAATGTAGCCAACGTCGGTATGGTCGCGTCGACGGTGCGTACGACTTGTACCCTGTAGGTATATGATACGCACGATTACTTATAATTCTTTATGATCGTTAGTTCATGGTGCCTACGTATTGAAATAAACTATCTTTGTTAATACCTGTGAGGCTCCTTAGGTGCCAAACGGGGCACCACCTAGCTGACACATGCTGATCTCGTTCTGCGGTCATTCGTCCCACTGGTCGTGCTGTCCACGGAAGTCCGGGGGTTCGTCGCCGTCGTCATCGTGCTCCTCGTCCTCGGTTGCAGGGTCCTTCCCAGCGCTATGATGTGGTGGTGTACGCACCGCGGAAGTGGCACCCTGCGTCATCGACTGAGAAGAGCCGGCTGGTGTCCTCAAAGAGGCTGAAGACGTGCCACCCGACCGCGCGGGGAGTGGCGGTTCCTCATAAGGAGTGTCCATGCAGCTTAACTTTTGAGCTAGCTTCCTACAGTTCGTCTTCATCTTCTGCATAAATAGACGTTAAAGTTAGTTCATTAGCCAAACGCATATACAATAAAGACATATTTTCAAAATGGACAAGTTTATGTTTACCTCCACAAAAGCCGCGAGAACGCCTGGCCCCTGTCCTCTAGACTCGTGAAGCCGGAACGTTGCTTCGTTGGACAGCCTTGCCAATTGTGTCACCTGGGTACAGAAACGCGGTTGGACAGTTTTAGTACACATACTTAATACCAAAAGGATAACAAATTGTACCATTCAAGTATCTTACCACGTATCTTTGAAATGGGGCTATCTGTAGCTGTGTGTCCTCCCTAGTGGTAACGTCGTACACATCTTCGATGACATCTTCCTTCGAGTCCTCGTCAATCGCCACGTCAGTGTACGGAGGCTTGATATGTGTCCTCGTAGACCTGTGAAGCCACCATAGGTACTCATCGAAGGTGTGCTGGTCATGTGGAGGACCCGCAAGGACCGCATGTGGTACCCTGGTCTGCCACAAATGGATGTACGAGCTGTGTGTCACGTGTCAATCCTTGGTCTTGTACCTCTTCCTGCGGTCAAAATGATATTAGTTGTACCAAACACACCTATGAATTGTAGCATTGTTATTAATCGATAACGCACCCGTGCAATACTTGATTGGTGGAGTAAAGCGGTGGTGGGCAGCCTGTCATTCTTCCAAACTGTCTACAGACCCGGATGGGCAACTGAATCACGACCATATGAGAAAAAAATAAGAGGGACGTCGCAGCGATACTCGTGTGACTCGTCCCTAGTGACAGGACTCAGCTAGTCCTAGAGCTCCAGAGAATCCCAAGGACACCAAAACACCTGAAATTTCGTAATTGTGTAGGTTGTGATATAGTGTACATCGAAGAAGACACTGCTACGATAGTATAAAGAGCGTAACATGGTGCTGTGTCAGGACGTCGAGACCGTTCGTATACTCCATGTACTTGCGCCACGTATTCCCTCTAACTAACTGTGCTTCCGTCCAGATATACAGAGCTGTAGGGAGCGTATCATGCCCGTTCCATTGCTTTATTGAACACGATAATGAATTAGTAACAAATAATCTCATCATATCTAACTGCCTGGAAGAATATAATGAACCGAAGTACTTACCGGTAAACCATTATTAAGGGGCCCCCAACGGGCAATCGTTCCCAACACCAAACCTGGAGTAGGTAGGAGCAACCCTCAAGGTTCGCATGTCCTAAGGTGCGACGGCAGTCAACTCATAGCTGTCGATGCGTCCATACCAGGACTGCGCTGCCCCAGCTGTACCCCGCTATGTTCTCCCACGGCTAGCGAAGTATGTCAAGGAAGATTCAGCTGATGGTGTTGCCTGAGGCGTCTGGGAAGAGGAAAGCACCAAGAAAGTGCCAGAGCCACACTCGAGCGAACCTATCGATCTGTGCCTCCTCAGCTTGTGGGTCCAAGTACTCAAAGCGCTCTGTGATCCAGGATGACAAAACATCGGAACTTTTCCTGTAATTGATCAAAGAAAATGAGACCCGATGCTAGCTGTAAAGCAATGCAAGTATTAAATAGGCTTGAATTAGTCACTTATTTTTCTTGGAAGCTTCGTCGTCCGGTGGAAGAAAATCAGTAAACTGAGCCACCAGCTCCCTCCAATGATCGTTGTCAACTATCCCTGTCACTAGAAGTCCCCCCAACCGAAGGCCTAAAATAGCCTTCACGTCCTGCAACGTCAAGGTCATCTCGCCATAAGGTAGGTGGAACGTGTGGGTCTCAGGCCTCCACCTGTTATAAGAATAGAACGACTATTAGTTGCTTCTAATTTGTTACAATAAAATTTACATACAAAGAATGCACTCGCACATGTCTACAGCTGCAGTAAGTAATGCTGGATCAAGGGGCGGAAGACCATGGTTGACAACACGGACAAGCTCGAGGAAGCCGGCACGCCGTATGTACGGCGTATAACGCTCGTCCCACTGATGCGCCCTGGTGTGAGTGCGGGGCATCAAAGGAGGCAAGGACACCTCTGCGTCGTTGTCATTCAAGATGTGTGCTCGGTGCTGGTCGTTGTACTCCACCTCCAGAATAGGGTACAACGGGTGCTGCGTGGGAGGGGCCATCCTGTTACAAATTGATAAACAAAGCGTTAGAGTATTTAAATTAACAAAATTCAAGTTAACATTAGTAAGTTCACAGACAAATTCACTAACCTAACTAGCCTAAATCTCTAAACCTAAAATCCTAAGTATACTAGATAATAAATACATAATCAATCCATATAAAACTTTGGTTCTAAAATTACAAGTAATCTCTTCGTCTCAAAATAAATACATATCTTGCTTCTCGAGTAGTCAAATATGTTTAAATTTGATCAAAACTAAAAAAACAGTATCAATATTTCTATCTCCTAATAAGTTTATTATGAAAGTATACTCCATGCTTAATGTAATAGTACCTATTATGTATCATAAATATTAGTACGCTATTATATAAATTTGATCAAAGACACTAATAGTAGATACAAAAAATACTAACTATACTACAAAATAATAAAAAAAATATGAAATCGAGAGAGAGATACCTTAGGAGCGGGCGACCTTGACGCGCCGACGTTCGTGGCGCGGCCGGCTAGGGCGCTGCGTGGCGGGAGTGGCCGGACGCGGCGTGGACGAGCGGCCGAGGCCGGGCCGTGCGGGCGCGGGCGGGGCGAGGCGAGGCCGGGCGGGCGCGTGCGCGGCGTGGACGAGCGGGCGCGGGCGCGTGCGGCCGCAGGCAGGGCGCTGGCGGCGGCTGGCGGCGGCGGCGACGACGTTTGGGCGTCGGGCGGGCGGGCAGGGCAGGGCAGGGGTGCGTGCGGGCGGGCGGGCTCGCGCGCGGTATATATCTGGTCCTGCCGCGCCACAGATCAGGACGCGGCACTGCCGCGCCATGGTCGGTGGCGCGGCAGGACCCGCCACGTCAGCGGCCCCCCGGCCGCCCCACGCCATGTCAGCCCTGTGCCGCGCCACCATGCATGGCGCGGTACAGGCATTTGGCTGCGCCAGGGCAATAGGCGCGGCCAAAAGTGTTAGTTTTAAAAAAACCGACAATATTAAATTTAAAATTATATTAAAAAAATGGTTAAAATTAAAAAAAAAATCTCTTCTCGCGTGGTCTGCCGCCACGGCCTGCATCCCCATCCCCACAAGACCACAAAGACACAAAGTCCACGGTGGCGACATGATGTCCCGCCGAACCAATTTGTCACGTCTTCGTCTCTCCTCGCGATTCGCCATGCCACGATCAACGCTCCTCGCGCTACGCCTTGTCATCCTCTCAAGCAGGTTGGGCTCGAGAAGCGCTAGAGCAAGCCGTCCAGGTGGAGCAGGTGGGGATGACTTGGGAGGAGCCGATATGGCAAAGCAACTAGGAGCCGCCAGGAAGGATCAGGTTGCGTGGAGAAAAGGGAGGGAGATGGTGCTCGTGATCTTGGATCCCGCACGGAGAACTATGGTGGGTCGTCGAAAAGATGTGACCACCTCAACTTCCATTGCACTGTTGCTCGCTCATTCTGGAGCGGCCTCGGCTGGCAGCTGGGACTCATGTTGCCCGCGCTCTGAGAAATGCCAAGACCATATGACGTCCCTCCAAAGCTGCTCTCTACAATGTTGTTGCTTTGCTGTTGGCAAATCTAGAATCATAGGCACAATGTTGTGTTCCACCACTTGCAGCGCTGCCTTCGCAGACTGATGGCGGCTTGCAAAGAATCCTGTCGGCTCGAGCTATCGGGTGAAAATAGATAATAGATGGATTGTTGATAAATAATGGCGTGAAATGTTTGTAATGTCCTAACTCTCCTCCTATCCCCATGTTTGTAATCTCCTGGGGCACAAACCCCAAACAATGTAAGGTGCCAATGCACCCTTCATCCCTCGGCTAGCCGGTATTCATGGAAAAAATTCAGGTGGACGTTCACCCCTCCGGTGACGTCTTAAAAAAAGAGAGGAGCAGCAGGTCTAGTGAGCTTGAAGGCCGTGCAGAGAAGAAGAGATGCTCGTGCGGAATAGGAACGGTGCTTGACACCGCAAGCAAGGACACCCATCCCCTCGACTCGGAGGGACCGATTAGCCCCGAACGAAGAAGGAATATTTCTCTATTGGAATAATCATATCCCTGATGTCTCACAACCTAAAACTTATAAAAAAGAACCGTTCCATGCCATCCCATCATGCCATGATCTCTTAAGCGCTAGTAACTTGTTGGCTTTGTGTTCCATGCTCACATGTGCATGTAGTATTCCTACTGACTTTGCTCTATTCGGTCACAAATACTGGGTGCTTTTTTAAACTTTAATCAATATCCTGCTCTATTTTGACCGATGTCGTCAATATATAGCTTCTAGAACATTTGGCTCGCGGACACAAAAATCATTATACAGATTATTTACATCCTCAAAAGTGCTATCGTATATATTCTTACAAAAAAAGGCTCCCATAACCATATACATTTATCATACTATATAGTCGTCCATCAACCTGTGCTACTAGAGATATAAACATTATAGATATTGCCTGTGTATAAATTTGGGGTCCACAACTAATCAAAATTGTTAATTTTACATATCCTCTCAGTCACTTACACTCTCTTCGTCCCAAAATAAAATTAACTTCAACAAGACTAATCAAAATTGATATTTTTATATATCCTCTCAATTACTTATATATTACACTCTCTTCATCTCAAAAATAAATTTAACTTGTAACATTAAACTGATAGTGCGTTGTATAAATACAAAAAAAAAGTACGGTGGATCCCCGATCCAGTACGTGATCGGCCGCTCGGCCGACAGATCGTGATCCCCGTAAAAGCTAAAATGAATCACAAAAGAGGCGGATACAATACAAAAACAGTGTAAAGCAGTAGAGAGACAGGTGCAGGCTTGATCCAGGAGAATAGGAGATCCATTGGTCCACGGCCTCATCTTCTTCTTCTACTCCTTTCGATCACGGAGAGCGTGTGTGCGTGCAGCTCGATCGCCCGCACCACCCCGCGTTGTATTCATGGCCACCGTGACATGTGGGCATGGCACGGCTACCACTAGCCCGTCCGTTCCATAGGCCAAGCGGCGTAGCTAGGGACCTTGTTTTCTACGTACCAAGGTGCAGTTAACGATCCACTTTCTGGTGGAACAATTATGGTAATTGTAATGGATTTTTTTAAGCTAGATCGAGCTTTGCAAATTTGAACAAAAAACGAAGTATTACTAACTATCCAAAAAGATTAATAGACGGAACCCTCTTCCTACTGAGCCCCCCTTTCTCCTCGGTCCACACATAAAAAAATGTAGGACTCGAACGGGTTACAGGTGTGGGAAAAAGCTTACTATAATGGATACGAGTACCAACATGGACTTGGGGTGACTACATCACCGGTACAGTTGGGATAAGTATTTTCATCTTGGCTTAGGAGTTTTTTTCCCTTTCCTTGCCTAATCTCTACTTAGGTTGTCTCCAACAGGAGACCCATCAAGAGACATAAACCCAAAATGAATCTCCAACAGAATACCTATAGTCTCCAACAGAGTACCTGTATGGAAGACTCATTTTGGGTATCAGGAGAGGTATAACTCAAATCTGAGTATCCTCTCTCCTGAAGACCCATTTGCAGAAAGGGTTCCCTTTTGGGTCTCGTTGTTGGAGAAGACTAAAAATAGATATTAAACCCTTTATATGTAGTGCTACCCAAATGTGAAATGGGTCTTGTATTTTAGGTAACGGTTGTTGGAGACAATCTTACCACACACATGCTTAGTTTGTTTGACACTATTCACTTCTGATAGAGCGACATCTATTTCTACAGCTGCTGCTAAAGCTGCACACACATATAACAATGGGTGGCCCTTTATTTGTGTGCCTTCTAACTTTCCTATAGTAGCGTAGGTTAGATAATACTCCCCCGTCTCAAAATAAGTGACGTTTTAGGTTTATTCTCAAATCATTTCAAGTTTGACTAAATTTATAAAAAAGTACTAATGTTTATAATACCAGATAAGTATTATTAGATTTGTCATGAAATATATTTTCATATTCTATCTATTTGGTGTCTTAAATATTGATGTCCATTCCTATAAATTTGGTCAAACTTAAAATAGTTTGACTTAGGTATAAACTAAAACATCACTTATTTTGAGATGGAGATAGTAGGATTGACCGTGGGTTGCAAAACTCTCCGTGGATGGGTTAGTAGAAACACCAGATGACCCACTAGGTGCACATATTACTAGTTATAGGTTGTTTTATTTATATACTGGAGAATCAAGTTTGAGCCCTAGGTTAAAAAATTATGGGTGACCCAATACACCCTCTCTCTCCCTCTGTTGTAGGTCACATCCTCCTAGGCCAGGTTCCTTGACATTATAAATCCAATTAAATATGGTTCAAATCCAACAATTTCATAGTTGTAGGTTCTCCAAAACAAGGTGAATCTTTGGCCAGAAGATCTTGCCAAAAAGATCAAGGTCTCGCCAATCAATTTCTCAAATTTGACCAAGAAACACAAAGATGATTTTTTAGGAAAGAAACACGAACACTAGGTGCTTGGCAAGGATCACCCTAAAGATGTTCAAATATGTCCTAGCGTGATTTGTCCTAAAAAAACTTTTAGCAAAATTGCAACCAAATAGCAAGGATGAACATTCATTAAGATGGGGGCTATAAAAAATCCTAAAAATGAGAGAGAAACCCTCAAGACTTGAGAGAGTAAGAACAATCAGGACATAGATCTGAAAAAATTCTAGTTTAAGTTTCGAGAATCCAGTGAGTGCTACCTAAATGGTAACATGGAGTGATTATAATTCAGTATAGAAATGTTTCTTAAGAGAAATTGGCTTTGAAACGTTCGTAGAAGAATTTGGGTCCCTACCTCAAAACAAATTAAACTCAACCGAAAGCTTCTCGACTTACCCCGGCAATCACTCACTCGTCTTATATCTAGACAAAATGGCACATCTCGACCTGCTCTTCTCACACATTCGAAATGCCATAAATTTATTTTGCTTCTAATGTAGTATTTGAATAATGTATTATCAAAGTGGTGCCTTGGTGAGCATGCTGCTGCTTCCTGAAGCGACAGCTAGGCGCAGCTCTGACTCTGAGAAGATGATGATCACGGCCATGGTCCTGCCGCCTGCCTAACGACTGAGATAAGCAAAGCAAGCCAGTGGTTGGCCGTTGGAGGCTACGGCCACCGTATTAACCTCCTCCCACTACAATACCCCGGGCAGGGCAGGCAGCCATGTGGTGCTGATGCGTACATGTGTGTGTATAGATACCCAGCCCAAGCAAGACCCACGGCGCGTACGGGCGGTTGCAGTCCCAGCTTCTATATAACGCCACACACCTGCTGCCAAGCTAGCTGATCCAGCCACCTTGTTGCCAGTATAGCCACTGTGCGTAGTGCGTGTGTGCTCTCTCTGTCACTTATTGTGAGCTACCGACCCACCGGCCCCGCCATGGAGCTGCTGGCCCTGCTCACCGTGCTGCTGCTGGCGCACGCCGTGGCGTACCTGGCGTGGCAGGCCGTGTCGCGCCGCCGCCGCGCGTGCTGCTACCTGCTGGACTACGCGTGCCACAAGCCCTCCGACGACCGCAAGGTCACCACCGAGATGGCCGGCGACGTCATCGAGCGCAACAAGCGCCTGGGCCTCCCCGAGTACCGCTTCCTCCTCAAGGTCATCGTCAACTCCGGCATCGGCGAGCACACCTACTGCCCGCGCAACGTGCTGCAGGGCCGGGAGGAGTCCCCCACCCACGACGACGCGCTGGAGGAGATGGACGACTTCTTCACCGACGCCGTGGCCGGGGTGCTCGCCAAGACGGGCGTCCGCGCGCGCGACGTCGACCTGGTCGTCCTCAACGTGGGCTCCTTCTCCCCGGCGCCGTCCCTGGTGTCCAGGCTGGTCCACCGCTTCGGCATGAGGGAGGACGTCATGGCGTACAACCTCTCCGGGATGGGCTGCAGCGCGGGGCTCATCGCCGTCGACCTCGCCCGGAACGTGATGCTCACGCGGCCGCGCACCACCATGGCGCTCGTCGTCACCTCCGAGTCGTGCACGCCCAACTGGTACGTCGGCACCGACAAGTCCATGATGCTCGGCAACTGCCTCTTCCGCTGCGGCGGCGCCGCGGCGCTGCTCACCAACGACCCGGCGTTCCGCGGGCTCGCCAAGATGGAGCTGCGCTGCCTCGTGCGCGCCAACATCGGCGCGCACGACGACGCGCACGCCGCCGCCGTGCACCGCGAGGACGCAGACGGCCGCCTCGGCGTCAGCCTCAGCAAGGCGCTGCCCAAGGCCGCCGTGCGCGCCTTCACCGAGAACCTGCAGCGCTTGGCGCCGCGCATCCTCCCCGCCCGCGAGCTCGCGCGCTTCGTGTCCCGCCTCCTCCTCCGCAAGCTCCTGCTGGGACCCCGCAACAACAGCAAGGCGGAGGGCGGCGGCAGCAGCCCCAAGATCGACTTCAAGACAGGCGTGGACCACTTCTGCCTCCACCCCGGAGGGACGGCGGTGATCGAGGCGGTGAGGAAGAGCCTGGGCCTCACCGCCCACGACGTGGAGCCGGCGCGGATGACGCTGCACCGGTGGGGGAACACGTCGGCGAGCAGCCTCTGGTACGTGCTCTCCTACATGGAGGCGAAGCGGCGGCTCAAGCGCGGGGACAGGGTGCTCATGGTCACCTTCGGCTCCGGCTTCAAGTGCAACAGCTGCTACTGGGAGGTGACCAGGGACCTCGCTGACGCCGGCGCGTGGGAGGACTGCATCGACGAGTACCCGCCGGAGACGCTGGTCAACCCCTACATGGACAAGTTCGGCTGGCTCAACGACCTCCAGGGACAGGGGAGCGGCTTCATATTTTAATCCAATATTTAATTATTAATTGACGCCACCAATTATCATTGATCCGATCAATTTTCAACTTAAAATTTCTCAATTATTAATACTTTTGCAACGAGACAGGGAAAGGTACGTAGCTAAGATTGTTATTGGTTATATAAAATGGACAAGTGTACGTATATATGAATTATATACAATACAAATGGCGATGGTGACTGTAATTCTTTTCTGTCTGGTATAAGTATATACATGTAAATGTTTAGGGGTCGCATGCATGTGTGCTCTAGAGCCTGTATAGTGCAAACCTATTCGTTTACATGTATGCTCTGCAAAGAAGGGATTTTTTGAATAGTAGGGCATGCATGAAAAAAAAGATACAAAGTGTGGTGTGGCAGGGAACATTATTTGTATGAGTGTGGGTTTGTATACCAAGTACTACTAGCATAAATGCATGCGGCTTTTAACCTTTGCAGGAACATATACACACCTTGTTTAAGCACGAGCTTCTGAGATGTATGTCCTGCCGCCATTGTCCAGTCAATGTTTAGTTGACGTTTTAGAGACAGAAAAAGAAAGCTAGGAAAGAAAACAGCTTGCTTTCCCTGTCTGAAAGTCGTGAAATATATATACTCAGGGCAGTCTTAATGATGTATTGATGATGATTTCTATCCTCATTAAATAACTTGCCACGTAGGCAAAACGCTGACATGGCAATGTAATTAATGAAGAAAAAGAGCAAAAAATCATAGAAATGGTTTTCTCATGAAGAAATCAGGTCTACTCTTGACCCAATACACAAAGAAACTATGAAATCGTCATTGGAGAGAAACCACCAGTTTTTAGGCAGCTCGTGTCGCACTCCCATTGGAAGAAGAAGATAGAGGTATGAGAGAGAAAGAGAAAATAATTATTACTCATAGAAATTATGGGTTGGAAAGCAGTACTTTTTTGGTACGGTATCCTATGTTATAGAAACTACTAGTTTCTTTCGTTGAGACTGCCTCGACTAGAGTAATTAATTTGCCGAGTATATAAGGGTGTTTGGTACCGCGATCGACGGCCGCACGGAGCCAGACGGAAACCGCGTGGATTAGTGCCTTGCAGAGTTGATCCGAGTGGGTCTGCACGGAGGCAACGACGCAGAGAGATTGTACCCATTTTTTTCCCCCTTGCATGTGGTCGTGAGAGTCGTCGACACCGGTAGGGTGTTTGGCGCGACTGTAGCAACCAGATAGCCAAGAATCCGGTTCCAAACACAGGTTCATCATCGTCATTGGCAAAACAGCGGTAACAAAGCAAGCTTCTTGTATTGCGTTTGTGCTAAAGTTTTTGTTTTCGTTTTAGTGCTGGACTGTACATTTAATTACTTGCCGAAAGATAAATATCACACTCACCCGAATATATCAAACAAATTAAACACCACCCCTGCTACTCCTTGCTTCATTCTGCGGGCAACAGCAACGACGTTTCAAACAAACAGGCCGTGCACACATCGGAGCCACCATTAACGTTGCTTTGCTGCTCTGCGTTGGAACGGTGCATGCAATGCAATGGCGATCAGAGAAAGGGGTCACGCATTTTGAGGTACAGCTGAGCCTGGACCGGACGTGTACGCCGCCGTCGTCACTAAGAGGCAGGCGCGAGCTTCTCCTCATCATGAATGAAACACAACAATGGTGAGTGGTGACGACGACGACGACGTCCGCGTCCGGCGGAGAAAAACGCGTGCATTTAGATGCAGCCCCCCATGTCGGTAAGGCGGTTGCACGATATGATGGTGCCACAAGGAAGTGACAAGAAACGGATGACAGCGTGGCAAAAGGTCGTCGTTGCTTGATGATCGACTTGTGATATGCGTATATATGCATCCATCTATATATATACTATATATAAGGGTAGGTACGCAATAGTTAATGTTCTTTTGAGTTGGAGTTGTGATATATATATAGAGAGATAAGGAATGTGATGCATGGTGAGGTAACGTAACAAAAACATCGTGCCTTTGCTAGCTTAATTTGTGACATGAACCAATGCAACAAGCAAGATATTTGATACCCGGTGCCACGGGCCCTGACCTCATCGTCGTCTTCTCCAACGCAGCCCGGTACTCACTTTTGTGGCACGGGTGTTTGTGAAGCCCAGGGACTAGATCTTACAGCAAGCTCACCAGATTGACTAAAATCGATTTCCTTTTCTTAGCATAAAGAGAATTAAGATAAAGGAGATCTAGCGCAAATAATCTCAGATTGACTAAAAATTTTCACCGACCCAGATGGCAGCACCCATGTCGGGCGAGCTCTGGGAGTCGCGTAGAGGAGATTCGAGAGGAGAGAAGAAGAGGTAAAATCTAAATCTTATTGGGTGACTTACATGTGGGTCCTATGTGCCAGTAGATGGGAAAGTGGTGGAGTTTTTCTCAATCCGGTGCAGCAAACGTTCTCTTTCCCCTTTAATTTTTTTAGTTAAATAGACTGACGGCTCTTAAACTTGTGTATCTATGCCACTTAGATCTACGAACTCTCAAAACCGAAATCTAAGTCTTTAAACTTGTTAAATCGTGTACTAGGTCTATACCCCTTCGTGTAGCTACTTACTATGATAAAATTTTATAAAAAACACCCTAATGTCATCTCCTACCTTCAGCAGCACCTCGTGCTCGCCCACCAGCGCCAGCTTCTTCCCGGCACGCGCCCGGAGGCTCAGGTCGCGGAACACCTGGATGTCCGGCAGCGACGGGTACGAGAGGTCCACGTGCTTCCGCTCCACCTCGCCCCTGGGACGCTCCGGCACCGCGTCCACGTCGTCGTCGGGCTCCACCACGGGAGGAAAAGCAGCAGCTGCTCCGGTGGTTGGCTCCCCGCCTCCACGCGCAAGCAGAAGCACTAGCAGCTCAACTCGCGCGAGGTGCTCAGGCCACCAGAGAAGCGCCGGAGCCGCTCGGCCAAGGTGCTCCACGAGTGAGGTCGCGAGCGCGTGCGACCGAGGGACCAGCACGGACGGCGGCGGCGCCGGCGAAGGGCGCCACGAGCACCTGGTGCTGCACGTGCGCCGCCACGGCCTTACCTGCAGCAAGTGGAGTCCGTGGCCGACAAGATGGAGCAGCGCCGCCGCAAGCTTCCTCAAGGGCCGCGCCTAGCCGCCTACTATCTCCTCCACGGGACGCGGAGGCGCGCGCCTGGCTAGGGTGCATGGTGAGCTTCATGGACGGCGTCGCGTCGTGCTGCCCGCCCTCGATGAAGTCCGATGCCAGCGTCAGCGTCTCGGCGGCGCTGTAGCGCGGGTCCAGCGCGTAGTAGACGCTGAGCACGGCGCTGAGGATGTAGGAGAAGATGGCGCTGAAGGAGCCGCAGATCATGGAGCCGAGGGAGCCGACGAGAGCGTAGGCCCACTCGGGCGAGTTCATCCTGGCGAGGCCCAGGAAGGAGCTGACGCTGGTGCGGAAGGCGAGCCGCTTGTCGGCCATAGTCCGGTGGTGATGGACTGGTGATGCGGGTCGTGGATGGAGAGGGTGAATTCAGAGGAGGCGAAGTTGGATAGTCCTTGGCCATGAGCTCGTGGTGCTCGGCGCCACTGCGTATCCATCTCGGAGAGGGCACCGCCCTGCAGCACGGCCACGACGGGACAGAGGCTCGTCCCTGCACTCGGCTAGTAGCTACTGCTACTGATGCCGTTCACGAGCGGGTCGGACAGCGACGGCAGCTTCGAGTCCGGCTGAGATTGCCGCGATAGGCAGCTTCGAGCGGTCGAGATGGCCGCGGTGGCGCACGGTGTGGCCGTGCTGAACCTGCTGAAGGTAGTTGATGACTTTAGGGTATTTTTTATAAAATTTTATCCAAGTCAGCAGCTATATAAAGGGGTATGGACCTGCGGCGCACGACTTAACAAGTTCAGGGAGCTAGATTTCAGTTTTGCTAGTTCGTGGACCTAAGTGACATAGAGCTACGAGTTTAAGGACCGCTAATGTATTTAACTCATTTTTTTTTCTCAATGTCCTATTGATATTTTAGGAAAATAGGATGTTCAATCTGGTGGAGTTGCTAGAGGTCTCCCCGCATAGCATTCTCTCTCAGCATGGGAAGTGACCATGGTCCATTTCTCTCCAAATCTCCTTTGCCTAATGGCATTGCTCTATATGCCCCATAACTCGATCGACGTCTTTGGCACCATCAGCCATGTCTCGGTCTGAGACTGTTTGAAATTTTTTTAAAATTGAATATCAAAATATGTGAATTTAAAATAAATATTTAAGACACTAAACTACTTCAAATAAAAACCTTATTAATTCCAAAAATATTTAAGACACAGAGGTGGAGCTAGAAAAACAAAATTTCCGTGGCTAGAGTGGAGAAGCCGAGTACGTACATTTTTTTTTTCAAAATTTGATTGAATGTGAAATTTCTGGGCAAATTAATTGTAGCAGCCTGCATTGATGTCCTCGTGGTACGTATTATGAAGAAGAATAGACAGACCATAGATGAGCAGGAGACGTACGTGTTGGTACCTACGGCTGCTAGTTAGCGTCAGAAGCAACTGCAGTAGCACCGGGCTTGCAGATACGATCGTACTGCTGGCTTATTTGGTGTGTTCTGATTGAAAATTTACGATCGTTTACGACAAAGCGAACGAGCTGATCCATTCCATGCATGCATCAATGCAGGTTGGTCGAGGCGTCGTACAACAAGGTGGCGGCAGGGTAGGCCAGCGTGTACACGCTTCGCTGCGGCTGCATGCGCGGGCCGGGAACAGGATAGCCAGAGCGACCGAGACCCCATCAAAGCTCTGAGTAATGGCCAGCGCAAAAAGTTTGCA
Source organism: Miscanthus floridulus (assembly GCF_019320115.1). NCBI lineage: Eukaryota > Viridiplantae > Streptophyta > Magnoliopsida > Poales > Poaceae > Miscanthus > Miscanthus floridulus. The sequence goes on along the minus strand of NC_089587.1, from coordinate 224,981,443 downwards.
ACTTCGTCCAAGGCAGAAGGTGCCCCGCTGTGCTTCGGCAATCAGCAGACAGCAGGGGGTCCCGTTGCCATGCATGCATGATGCAGGCATGCAGCATGTCTCACACTCTCTCAGTCTCGTTGGCCAATCATGTCACAGTGTATATGTACGTGCGTGCTTTCCATTGGCAAGCAACGCAATGAGGGTGTGAGACCCAGCCCATTGGGCCAGTTGGGTCGGACCAAATTTATGACACTGTAGCATCGAGGTACTAGTATTCCTAGTTTAGCCCCGTACGTACTGGAAACGGAACGGCCGCTGGACCAGGACTTGAGAGGCTGTTAACTTTGATTGATTTTTTTTACGCAAAGCGAAAACAAAAACGCAAGGGAGTTAATTAGCAGGTGCGGCTCATTCAATACGTGGAGTGAGCCCTAGCCGTCTTCATATACAGGGCTAGGCCAATTCTAACGGGAGTAGCTAGATTGCATTTGCTGCTCTCATTTCAGCACAGCGCATGGCGAGGACGTTGCCTGTCACCTAACTTGCTGATGTCCAGGCACCTCATGAAAGAGCAGATGCTTGGCTATTAGCCAATTTATAAGAACCAAACTATACAATAGTATCTCTTATTTTATTTATAAGAAACTTTTTTATTACTTAGTACCAATATCTCACATTTCCTTTCTTAATCTTCCTCACATTTATTTAATGTATGAGTCTACAACTGCATATGCTTCCGTACACCGCTTGTTGCTTGCATGAGAGTCAAGCTCTCTCTCATCCACATCAGCATTAGTTTGGCTATAACCTAATTATTTTACTCGCTCTTATTAGTCTTGGACATAGGTTCCTGTTCGGATACCACCAACATTTCTTGAATTCGTATTCGGATAGGTGTCGAATAAAATATGAACATCATTTATATCCCATTTGAATATTCGCTATTGGATATTAATATCCAAACTCCTCTAAACTGATTCGACGGAAAATATCTACACCATTTGCACACGTAGCCACACCCCATATCCGAGGCTCAGCAGTCAGCACTCACGCCACCCACCGATGCGCGGCTCCAGTGTCCAGTACTCCAGTCCCCCCGCACGGACGCATGCAGCCTGCGGCCTGCGTGTTCCTGGACCGCCTCTTCTCGCGCGCTGCGGCGCCGGCCACCGGGGTCCGGGGTTATTTCTTTTTTTTAATAAAGGATAGTTTATATTCGGCTTCATCTACCATGAGATAGAATCAGATTAATTATTATAAGGTTCGACCCAACGATGAGCACACAACTTACATAGTTTACAAGCTTACAGGCAGACTTTGGAAACACAAAGCGTGAAGTAAAGTCTTGACTAAGAAAGACCGATAAATATATTTGAGAACCACCCATTGCAACTAAAGAAATGCAAGGCTGATGTCTCCAAAAGCCGCCCAGCAGATGTCAGCTAGTCCCGTACTCCCGTAGATCATCACGCCGCTGCAATCTTGTCCATTGCCGCAGCCAATGGGTTCCTCTGAAGAGTACCTGCAAAAAAAATTTCGGTCTACATTTGTCAAAAATCACTTTATTTCTTGTTATCTAAATTGTCCAACATAAAGCCGATGCTGCTGTTAGTAACAATAAATTGTGAATAGTACCACCAACTTTAGACCAATTAACAAATAAATTATCTATGATGAGGGGAGGTGATATCCCAAACGCTAAGTGTACAGCGCGCCATAGGAATTTGGCATAAAAGCATTCGAAAAAAGGTGATGAATAGATTCTGGAGAGTGACAAAAGCTACACCTTGTGTCACAATTCTAGTTACGTCGGGCAAGATTATCTTTGGTAAGGACCACACCTCTTTTTAGGTACCACAAGAATATTTTTATTCTTGTAGGTATTTTAATCTGTCATAAATCTTGTGACACTTTGACCACATTGTTGATTAACGCAGCATACATAGATTTTACAGAATATCTACCTGATGAATGTAGTCCCCAAACAAAAGCATCACTTTTTCCCTGTAAGTTCACATCTTGTAACGAGGCAACAATTCTATGCCAGTCCCTTAGGTTCGTACCCACTAGGTTGCGGCGGAAGGAAATGTTTAGTGGAACTGAAGCAATTACTGTTGCCATCGAATCTTGTTTTCTTCTCACAATATTGAACAACAAAGGGAATCTAATCCTTCAATGGCTGATTTCTCAACCAAGTGTCCATCCAAAAACGAGTCTATGACCCGTCTTTCACTTTGAATGAACCAAAGCTCATGAAGGAATCTTTAACATTCATCAGACCTTTCCAGAAATGAGAATATGTTGGCTTTTTTGTGCATCCCCCTAGAGTCTTGTCTTTTATATATTTATTCCTCAACAATTCTTGCCACATGCCATCTTCATTCAAAAGTTTAAAAAGCCACTTACTCAGCAAGCATTTATTTTGTAGGTCTAGATTGTGTATACCTAAGCCTCCTTGGCCTTTTGGTTGGCACAAGATCTCCCATTTGGTCAATCTATATTTGCGTTTGTGTTGATCACTTTGCCAGTAGAATCTTGATCTAAAGCAGTCAATCTTTTCTAATACACCTTTAGGTAATTCAAAGAATGACATCATAAACATCGGTAAGCTAGAGAGCACTGAGTTTAATAAGACCAAGCGACCTCCTACCGAGAGCAATTTACCTTTCCATCCACTAAGTTTCTTCTCAATTATATTTTCAATTGTCTGTCAATCTTTATTACTCAACTTACTAGTGTGCATCGGTAAACCAAGGTAGCGGAAATGGAATTTACCCACCCCGCATCCAAACAGTTGCGAATAAAACACCTCATTATCCCTTGCTTTACCAAAACAGAAGATCTCACTTTTATGAAAGTTGATTTTAAGCCCTGAAAGTTGCTCAAAAGTACTTAAAATTAACTTCATGTTTCTTGCTTTTTCAAAATCATGGCTCATAAATAACACTGTCATCCGCATATTGGAGAATGGACAAGCTATCTTGGACAAGGTGGGGGATGACCCCTTCTACTTGACCTGCTTCCTTGGCTCTAGCAATCAGTATGGTTAGCATGTCTACCACTATATTAAATAGTATTGGAGACATTGGGTCACCTTGCCTTAAGCCTTTTTTCGTTTGGAAGTAGGAGCCAAGTTGATCATTCACCTTAATATTTACATTACCTCCTTGTGTGAACTGCTTCACCCAAGAGCACCATTTTTGTGAGAAATCTTTCATCCTTAAAGTTTGTTGTAGAAAACTCTATTTTACTTTATCATATGCCTTCTCAAAATTTATCTTAAAGATTATCCCATCTTGTTTTTCAAGTGAAGTTCATGTATTGTCTCATGGAGTATTATTGCGCCTTCCATAATGTTTCTGCTTGGGAGGAACGCTGTTTGTGTTGGTCTAATAATCTTCTGGGCAACAGTAGATAATCTATTAGTTGCAACTTTGGTATAGATTTTGAAAGAGACATTCAACAAACATATTGGTCTGTATTGTTGAATCACTTTCGTATCTTTCTTTTTTGGTAGCAAGATTATCGTTCCAAAGTTGAGTCTATTCAAAGGCAAGGTTCCCTCATGGAATTCCATGAACATAGCCATCAGGTCATTTTTTATTAAGTCCCAGAAAACCTGATAAAACTCTGGTGGAAAACCATCCGGGCCCGGTGCCTTATTATGTTCCATTTGGAAAACTGTTGCCCTTACTTCTGATTCCAAGAAGGCACCTGTCAAGTACTCATTTTCCAGTTGGGAGACTTGTCGAATGTCATGAACATAGTGTTCATTTAACTCAATAAAAGAATTCTTCGGAGGACCAAAAAGGCTCTTATAATAGCTGGTAATATGCTGCTTTAACCGAGCATCACCATCTATTACAGTGTTACCGTCCTCCAACTGGAAAATACGAGTTTTTCGATGTCTTCCGTTAGCCAATAAATGGTAATATTTTGTATTAGCATCACCCTCCAGTAGATGCTTAACCTTTGCCCTTTGGTACCATTTAAGTTCCTCTTCGCGAAGTAATTCAGCAAGTCTTTCGCTTAACACATGTTTTAAATTTAATTCTGACTCATCGAGCAAAGAGTTTTCTGCCTTTTTATCTAGCTCATCGAGTTTGTTTAACAAAGTTTCCTTTTCTTTCTTGTAGGCGCCACTCACATTTTTTGCCCATCCTCTAAGGTACTGGCGAAGCCTTCTGATCTTCGCTTGCCACCTCTCTAGGGGGCTGCCCTCGACAGGCACACTATGCCAAACATCTCTCACCATGTCGCAAAATCCATCCCTGAGCAACCATCCCAGTTCAAACTTGAACTGTGGCTAGTAAGTCGGAGATGGGCTATTTGTGCTACATAACAGTGGAGTGTGGTCAGAAATCTCTCTGCTCAAAGCTTGGACACTTGTAACCGGATACTTGGACTCAAAATCCGTACAAACAAAAATCCTATCTAATTTCTCGAAGGTCTGATTTTGTAAGTGATTAGCCCAAGTAAATTTTCTTCCTACCATTTCTAATTCTCTGAGGTTTAACGTATCTATTACATCGTTGAAAAGAAAAGACCATCTATCATTATAATTGTCATTATTTTTCTCATTCGGTCTACGAATAATGTTAAAATCACCACCTATAATAACAGGTAATGTTTCTTTTAAACATACTCGGACTAATTCGGATAAAAATTGTGATTTGAAATCCACTTGAGCTGGGCCATACACTGAGATTAAATTAAACTTGAAATCATCCTCTTTGTGTCTCAACATAAACCGAATAAAAAAGTCTCCTTCTTCTATTTGTCCAATGTCAAAGGTTAAAAGGTTTACCCCTAGAATCATGCCACCGGACCGAACCCTTGGAGCCATGCCGTGCCAAAGAAAATATCTGCCAGCGCAGATATTATTCAAGGTGGACTGCGGAAAATTGGCTCTCCCAGTTTTCGATACAGCTATAAAGTCTAGGTTCTTTTCTTTTGTTAAATCAGAAAGGAATCTTTTTTTTTGTCCGCAAAACCGTTGCTATTCCAGAAAATTCCTTTCATCTCGAGTGGTTTTTTAATTTTTCTTTTTGTTTTTGGACCTAGACTTCTTGAGATGTGATATAGGGGTCTGTAGACATACAGGGTCACAGCCCCCATCACCAAGGTCTTCGGAGATTTCAGCACAAATGAGGTTTAAAGCATCTAAATCTAGGTTCTCATCTAGCGAACAAACAGAAGAAGCATCACCTAACAAAGAATTAGTCTCTATATGTAAACATTTACTCTCAGACATTCTACGAGATTCTATGTCTCTAAGAAGTTGCATAGAAAGAGCAGCTTCCTGTTCATTACCCCCAAGTGATATGCCTAGTGTGCTAGTAGAAGCTAGTAAGGATGAATCATCAAAAACATCAAAAGAAAGTGGTAGTTCTTTACCTTTGATAGAAGAAGAATCCATGTTCCTACGCGCCTTTAACTTCGTTGCCTTTTCCAACGAGTCTTGCTCTGAAGTAGACGCGTTCCTTTTACTAGCTCTCACTAGCGACACTACCCCACCACTCAGTGCTTTAGTCTTATTCAGAAGACCAGAGTCAATCTTGGATTGCATCAAACTAGCTTTTCACTGTGCAGATCCACCTGGAGTCATCCCAGTCTATGTGAGTAACACCACCGGCTTAACTACATCACTCTTCCTAGCAGAATCAGAACATGTGCCTTCCAGATCAACATGATGAAATGGTTCCTCTGCAGCGCCTGTAGAAACCTGCTGGATCCCAACGTCCTCTGCAAGGACATGCTGAGTCCCCATTGCCAAGTCCATGTGCTGCTCAAGAGGTATACCTGTGGCAGCCTTACTCATGTGTTGTCCACTCGGTGCAACTGTGTTATTAGGCTGCTTTTCAGATGTTTGACCAGCTGACGGGTCTTCCATCTTTCTACCATCATGATCCATATTCTCCGGCTCTTTCTCCTCTGGGGCTTTATCCTCGTCCATGGTAGAGTCCATGTCAATGACTTGGGGCTCACCATCGGGCATATCTTTCTCCATTCTGAATTGTAGCTCATAGACATAATCCCCAATGACTACATCCACTAGGTCTGGGATGAGGTCGGGATTCAGCACGGCTACTTTCATTCTAGCTCTGCCATACTTCTTTGTAAACTTAGTATCAACTGCTCGAGAGACACCTAGGATTGAGCCAATTGTCCAAATAATAGGGAAGTCTCGCAGTTCCTTTAGGAGTCCCCGAAACTGCTCCCAAACCTTGTCAATCTCATATTTAAAAACATCATTTTTTGTCCCTTTCTCAAACCGAATCTTTCATTTCATTGTTTTGGTGTCCATTGGGCCCCAATTCACCATGTGATTGAGCACTTCAGAAGAAGGGAAATTAGTGATAAAGGCGTCGTTGCCTTTCTCTTCAATCACCAACTATTTCCGGGTAGTAGTTTGTCGAGTTCCACTGCTAGTTGATCTGCAGTAAGAGAACCCTCCAGAACACGTACCGTAGCTAATTTGTCCTTTGAAACTATTTTTGGATTTTCTACAACAGGTATAAAATAGAATCCTAAACCTTCAACAGCATATCCACATGGTATAGCAGTAGAAAGAAGATTCTTCAAATTTGGGCAAACTTTTTTAACATGATCCCCAAAGCAGATCTCACAGATAAGTACTACTGTACAAACTGAAATTGTATGCCCTTTAGTATAACAACGATAGCAATATGGTTTACCCTTGCTTTTTTTATTCCCCTTCTGGGATGACTCTGGCACATCGCTCTGGATCACTGCATTGTTGGAGCTTGGTGGGGCAGTGGCCGGCTTGAGTATTTCGGTTGATGCCGTTTCCGTCGTGGACAAAGGTTGAGGCGCTGCCCCCATGGTTGGATTGGAGACAGCACCCAGCGCCACCTGTGAATTGGCTATTTCCTTTTAGTATAGTTGATACCAATTGAAAACAACCGCGCGCGCGGACGGCACAGCACGGCGCGCGGCACGCGCGACGTGACGGAACGCCCCCGGCTGGCGTGCCCTGCCTGCATGGGCGTCGTCAAAGCGATATACCCGCGGTTCGGTGGAACACGCGCGCGCCTCGGCGGCGTCCTCGGCGGTGCCCCATGAATCCATGATGATCTGCTGCTTCGGTGCTTCTTCTATGCGTGGATGGCAGTGAGCGCCAGAATGAACATGAACCAGATGAAACATTCCACACACTACTATCGCACCGCACCGGCACCTGCGCACACACACGCCGTGTATTGATTCCTTGGTTGCTCACCCAATTTTGCTACTACGCTCCAGTCGGACCACATAAACCCAACTAGCCCTTGTCCGCAGAGACGGACTACAAAAGCAAGGCCATTGTCAATTGTCGACTCTTCATCTTCATTCAAAATTCGTCAATATCATCACTAGGAGTAAGATTGCGCACGCCACGTGAACACCACGAGGCGCGGCGATGTTACGATTCCTGATAACTGAATGGAATTGGGGGGAAACGTAGCAAGAAATTGGGACAGAATAGGACGGAACACGGCGGAGTCCATGGGTTTGGATTACTTGGGGGAAATCAGAGTTCTGTTCTTCGTTGGTTATTCTGTTACAACGGTGCAGCTTATAAGCTCGCTGGCCGGGCCGCCAACCGTCTAAGGCGAACACACACACTTAGCCCATTACAGATGACGGTCCACGGCCAATGGGCTATAACACTCCTCCCTCCTTGATTGATAGCTTGTCCTCAAGCTGTAGCAAATCCGACAATGTCACCCTTCCATGGATATCAAGTGTTCAGACATCATCTCGGCGTCCTCCCAAGTGGCCATCTCAGATGGTAAGTCACTCCACTGGATGAGGAACTGAGGCACCACCGTATCGCCTCGTAGAACCGAACGCTTCTCCAGCACGCGTTGGGGCCACATGATCTGTGAAGGATCAGAACAGACAGAGGATAAGTCTGAACTTACTGATACCGTTGCCGCAATATGTTGCTTGAGCTGGGACACATGAACAACTGGATGTATCTTTGCATCAGGTGGAAGATCAAGCTTGTACGCCACTTGCCCCACACGCTGAATTATCTTGTATGGGCCATAAAATCTGAATGACAGCTTGTGATTCGACCGAGAAGCCACCGTAGACTGAACATAGGGCTGAAGTTTGAGAAATACTGAATCACCCACCGCAAACTCTCTTTCAGTCCGGTGTTTATCCGCTTGTGACTTCATACGCTGTTGATCCCTTAGCAATTGTTGCTTGATCAACTGAGATAAGAACTCTCGGTCAGTAAGCCACTTCTCCAAATCTGGTATACTACACAGCTGCAGATTAGAGATGCCCAACTGCCTAGGTGTATAGCCATATAAAACTTCAAAAGGTGATTTGCCCAGAGCTGAGTGTACTGAAGTGTTGTACCAGAATTCCGCGACTGAGATCCACTTACTCCACTGCCGAGGACATGGATGAACAGTGCATCTGAGAAATCCCTCAACGCACTGATTAAGGCATTCGGTCTGTCCATCGGTTTGAGGGTGGTAGGATGAACTCATCATCAGCTTTGTATCGGACAGTTTGAACAACTGCTGCCAAATGGCACTTGTAAACACTCGATCTCTTTCTGAAATGATAGTCTTCGGTAGCCCATGAAGCTTACACACATTGTTCATGAAAACTTGATCAATCTATAATGCAGTGAAGGGGTGTTTGATTGGTATGAAGTGTCCATACTTCGTGAACTTGTCAATCACCACCAATAGTGCATTGAAATTGTCAGATGTAGGCAGCCCTTCAACAAAGTCCAGGCTAATAATCTCCCATGCCTGATCTAGTACTGGCAGTGGCTGCAAGAGTCCTGGGGTTTTTATTCTCTGTGTTTTGGCTTGCTGGCATATCTGGCATTGCTTCACAAACTCATGGACTGACTGCTTCAAGCTAGGCCAAGAAAAAAGCTGTTTCACTCTTGCATATGTTACACTAATTCCAGAGTGTCCTCCCAACCCACTGTCATGTAAGGCCACTAGGATATGATTCTGAGCAGTGGTATTGTTGCCAACCCACACTCTTCCTTTATATTTCGGCACACCATTCTGCAGTTTATAATCCTGATGGCTTTCAGGGGCTACAGCCAATTCCACTAGAAGTTGTTTGCATGATCATCATCTTCATAGCCCTCTTGCAACCGCTGAACCCAAGTAGATAAACATTCAGATATGGCTTGGACTGTATTCTGGTGCTCACATCTTGATAAGGCATCTGCAGCTGCATTGTTCACTCTTTTTTTGTACTGAATTGTATATTGGAGATCCATGAGCTTCATTAATGCCTTGTTCTGAATTTTAGTAGAAACCCTCTGTTCAGTGAGGTGCTGTAGACTCCTATGGTCTGTCTTGATAACAAATGGTTGGTGCTGCAGATATGGCCTCCATTTCTCAATTGCAAGCAAGATGGCCAAGCATTCTTTTTCATATACAGATAAGGCTTGGTTCCTTGGTCCAAGAGCCTTGCTCAAATAGGCCACTGGATGCTGATTTTGCATTAACACTGCTCCAATGCCAAGATCATTGGCATCAGTTTCAATCACAAATTGATGTGAAAAGTCTGGAACAACTAAAACTGGGGCTTGCATAAGCTATTTCTTCAATTGTTCAAATGCAATATTAGCAGCAAGAGTCCACTGGAACCGCACATTCTTCCTCAATAGATCAGTGAGTGGCTTACTGAGCAGATCATAATGTTTTATGAATTTCCTGTAGTAGCCAGTTAAGCCCAAAAAACCTCTAAGCTGCTTGACTGTTTTTGGAGTAGGCCAAAGACTCACTGCCTGAATCTTGGAACTATCAGTGGCTACCACAGCTTCTGAAATGACATACCCTAAATACTCCACAGTGTTTCTGGCAAAAGAGCACTTGCATCTCTTAATCAAGAATTGATGTTTTTCTAGAATTGCAAACACTTTCTGAAGCAATGAAATATGATCATCTAGTGACTTGGAGTATATTAGGATATCATCCATGAATACCAACACTCCTTTTCTCAGCAATTCAGCAAATATTTCATTCATAAAGCTTTGAAAGATGGCTGGTGCATTGGTCAGTCCAAAGGGCACTACTAGAAACTCAAATAGACCATTATGTGTTCTAAATGCTGTTTTGTATTCCTCACCAGCAGCCATACAAATTTGATGATATCCAGATCTGAAATCCAACTTGGTGAACCATTTAGAGCCAGCTAATTCATCAAGTAATTCATCTACCATAGGCATGGGATGCTTATGCTTGACAGTAATAGCATTCAATTGCCTATAATCAATGCAAAACCTCCAGGTACCATCCTTTTTTCTAACAAGCAGCACAGGTGAAGCAAAGGAACTGGTACTAGGTCTAATCACTCCTTGTGTTAACATTTGCTTCAATTGTTTTTCAATTTTTGTTTTCTGGATTGGTGAGTATTTGTATGGTCTCACCTTGACTGGTTGGGCTCCTGGGACCAGTGGAATCTTGTGATCTGCTATTCTGGAAGGAGGTAACCCAGTAGGTTCAGCAAACAGATGATTGTACTGGCTCAATACTTCAGATACTCCTGAAGGCAACACCTCATCACTGTTCAGCTTTGTATCATCAGTTTCTAAAGCAGAAACAGTAGTGGCTATAGGCACCCTCATTTGAATACAATGGGACACTGCTCCACTTTTAAGTAATCCCTTGAGCTTGTGAACACTGACAGGAGTACAAGCAGTAGTATAATCCACAACTCCCTGCAACTTGATGGTCTTGCTTTGATGAGTAAACTGAATTGACTTAAGCTTGTAATCAATTGTCATTGGGCTGAACTCTTCCAACCAATCCTCTCCAAGGATCAAATCATAACACTTGAGAGGTAGCACTTTTGCATCTGAGACAAAATTGTGCCCCTGAATAAACCATCTCAACTGAGAGACTTTCTTGTCACAAAGCATCATACCCCCATTAGCTGCTCTAAAGGTACTGGTGTCACAAGCAGATGTATCAAGCTTCAGATGCTTAACCAGCTGTTCACTCACAAAGGTCCCAACACTTCCAGAATCAACCAATATCAGCACCTTGTGCTTCCCAATCTTAGCTAACAGCTTCAGGGTTTGTCTAGGAGCATGCTGAGTGTTAGGCACAGACTGTACTGTCAGCACCTCTTGTTGGGGTCTCCTCTTCATCACTGTCATGATCATCAGAAGTATCCACAATGTCCAAGGCATCTAGGATCTCCTCCTGTACATGCAAGGAAACAAGAGGAGGGCAATGATGAGCCGGTCTCCATTTCTCGCCACACTTGAAGCATAACCCATTTCTTCGTCTGAAAGACTTGAGGCAAACCAATTTATCTTCTGTTTCAGTCTTGTGAGTCTTGATTACTGGCTTGTTTGCTTCAACAGCCCTTTGGCTTCTCCGTTCCCATCAATGTGCGAGAAGTCGATCTGGTGAAATCCCACCCAGATGACTTCGGAAGATCCTGCTCTAGTTCTTGTTCTTGAATCAGCGCCAGAGCACTCGCGGTGTCGACATCGCGAGGCCGGTGAAGCAGCAACGCCGACCTGATGTCGTCGCGGAGACCACCCACGAACCACGTGACGAAGAAGGTGTCGTCGTACGCCGGGTTGTAGAGCAATACACCATGTGCGAGCTTCTCGAATGCCGCCTGGTACTCCAGCACCGAGGCAGTTTGCTTCAGGGCGTTGAATTGCCGGAGAAGTACCCCATACTGATCCTTGTTGAATTTCGCCATCACGAGCTCGCACAGCCGCTCCCAGTCGGCAATCCTTCCACGCCGCTGCACGGTCTGCAACCAGGTCGCCACGGGCTCCTTGAAATTCAGCGCAGCGAAGCGCGTCTTCATCGTCGCGTGGACGACATATACCTCGAAATAAAGTTCACATTGATCACGCCACCAACGGGGGTTAGATCCATCGAATTTGGGGAATTCCATCTTCGGAAACGGGGGATTGTGATGTCCCGAATCCTCATCAGAAGCAGGAGCTTGAACTGGAAGGGGTTGGGAAACGGGACCATAGTGCGTACCGTTGCCCGGGCGAGGCGGGGGAAATCCGAGGATTCCACCGCCAGCGTCCCAGATTTGATTATCATCGCCGTGCCCCATGGGCGAGTTTGGTCACGGAGGCGTCGCACTTGACGACGCTCCGGGAGCCGTGTTGAGGTCGAGACCTGTCGCAGCTGGTGGCGGATGGTGTTGCACGCTCCAATCCGCAACTGGTGGTGGATGGTGTTGCGCGCTCCAATGAGGTGGCGGCGGGGGCGGTGGTGGTGGTGGAGGACGAAACTCGAGGCGAGACACACGCGGCGCCGTCTCCTCGACCCGAGTCGCCGTCGCCGTGGTCTTCTGCAACAGGGTGCCGAGCGACCCGTCCGCCGTCTCCTTCCAGGTCTCGAGCGCTCCAAGCTTGTCCAAGGCGGTGGACATCATGTCCTGGAACCTGGCGAACTGCTTCGCCATGGCCTGCATCGTCGTCTTCAATTCGTCGACGAAGGCCGCCATTTCTAACTGAAATTTGGGCGGATTCTTCTTCTTCGGCACCGGGATTTGGGGGAAAAAAATTCCGGCCAAATTAACCAAGCTCCTGATACCAAATGTTACGATTTCTGATAACTGAATGGAATTGGGGGGAAACATAGCAAGAAATTGGGGAAGAACAGGACGGAACACGGCAGGGTCCGTGGGTTTGGATTACTTGGGGGAAATCGGAGATCTGTTCTTCGTTGGTTATTCTGTTACAACGGTGCAGCTTATAAGCTAGCTGGCCGCCAACCGCCTAAGGCGAACACACACACTTAGCCCATTACAGATGACGGCCCACGGCCCATGGGCTAAAACAGGCCAGGCCCGTAGTTCTTGTGCTGAAATCTCGCACCATAAATTGCCCAGGACTTTCCAACTCCATGATCTCTCTGTGCAGTGTCTAATCTGAGGACACGATGAGACCTGGCAATCTGGCATCACAGTCGCTTGCAGTTGCACGTGACATAGCCAAGTTTTCATCTTTACCTTTATACACGCACGTCGAGCTAGACAGATTAATCCATATATAATCGGCCTGTTCGCTGGTTGGTTTTTGGGCTGGTTTAGGCTGGCTGATGCTGGTTTGTTGTGAGAGAAAAACACTGTTGGCTGATTGGTTTGGGCTGACTGAAACCAACAAGCGAACAGACTGAATAACCGGTCAATTTGACCTACACCAGATATTAGTTGCAGCTGAGCTTTCTCATCAGCGACTATCGACTACCGACCAGAGAGAGCAAATGGTACACACAACACAAGCTCCCGCACTGTAGCTGTGTCAGCTCAGCTAAACAGTACTGGCGCCACCGCTCGTGTTCATGGGCCTCAGCGCATTTTAAGACGCAACAGTACTGGCACCACTGCTCGTGTTCATGGATCTCGGCTCAATTTAAGACGCACGCAGACGCACTTTTCTGGAATCCTGGGTCAGATCTCTTGTGATAAATTGATTGCAGTTAGAGACAAACCTCACTGGAATATGTGCTGGTTTCTCAAATCACAGTGCCACGAGTACGATAGGTTAATGCATTCGACCTGTAAGCCTTCGCCAATCGTCATTACTTGAACAGGTACGGCCACTAACTTATTAACGAGGACCAAAGGCGTTCTAAGCTAGCAGACTTCAGATGCAGAGAACCAATGCAACCATAAACATCCTCAGGCCTCACAGCTTGAGCTTTTATTTAGATCACGAAACTTTACGATCTCATTATTTTGAGTGGACTGTCACACAAAAATCCTATTCCTTCAATATACAGTGTTACAGTTCGAATGATGTAAAATTAACAAAATGAAACCAGAATATTTGTGTAGCGTGTCATTCCCCAAAACACCAAATCTTGCTTACAAGTTCGTCTTTGGCTTGGATGTCGGGCTCACGCGCCTTGTCACGGTCCGCATGGTCACAAACTCTTCAGCAGCAGAAGGGTGAATTCCGACCTACAAAGCCAACAGAGGCATACACCATTAGGCGCAAAATATTAACAGTTGCTTTACTTTAAGAGGCCTCTTTAAACAAAACATACAGTACTGTCGAAGTTCGCTTTTGTGGCTCCACATTTAAGAGCAATAGCGATGCCCTGGATCATGCCAAAGCTCAGTCATAAGACAACGAAGAATGGGGAGGACCCAAATACTGAAAAATCACCAGAGAACTATACATATGCTTTACCTGGATAATTTCAGGTGCATCTGGTCCACACATGGATGCACCAAGTACTCTGTCAGTTTCAGCGTCAACTACCAGTTTCATGACAGTCTTCTCCTGACGCCTGAAAACATAAACTGAATTACAAACTTCTGTAGGAGATATAGAAACTATCAAGCAGAGCTCATGACTGAAGAAAACAGGGGAACACTCAGATCCTGAATGTAGTAGAGGACACATATGTCAAGAGCTAGCAGGGTGTAAGCTTGCAAAATGGAGCAGACAAGAACATCTAACAGGCGATTTCATGATATTTGATATTTACTTATGCTTACTTGGATATGCTGTTCTTCATTGGGTTGAATGATGAGGTGAAAACAAGAATATCGCCATTGGCTTCCTCCAAGGCCTGTTGTTCGCTGAGGCCCACTACAGATAGTGGTGGAATGCTATGGAACAATAATAGTCTCAAGTTATTGCAGGATGATCAATGATAAAGGAGCAAAGCATAAATTCTTAAGAAAAACGCATCTCCAAAAATTTGCACCAACTAAAACATGACGCATCATAGAACAACTACACCTAGATATGAAACAAGTGCAACTCAGAGGGCCCCAAACAGCTGAAAATTTATGCTAGCAATTTTTCCCATGTTATTAGTTGCTATTTAATATTACAGCAACATGGATTTGGAAGAGTTAAACGAATACCAAAAATCTATAGACACAGAAACAAGTAAACACCTGCGATAGCAAGTAAACCACCAGCAATTTTTCACACGTTATTAGATGTTAATAAATATTTCAGCAACATGGATTTAGAAGAAGAAAACAAATACCAAAAATCTACACAGAGAAGCAGAAACAAGCAAATACCTGTGATGGCAAGTAAACCACAGGTGCTTCATTGAAAAAAAACCATTAAACAAAAAATATGCAACTTGGTTTGATTAAAACTGCAATCATTGTGCTGCAAACTGCAAAGCATATGTGCAAGCATGCAAACCATGCAACTTGGTTCGATTACAAAGATGTGAACAGCACCATTCAACTGAAAATGATTAAGATTGCGTGACTTACGAGAAAACAGCACAAGGAACATCTCTGTGATCAGGCTTAACTTGCTGGCCACCAAACACAGTTTTCTGCAGTTGAAAATGTGACAAAGGTAAGAAACTGCTTGTTAGAGACAAAGAACTTAACCGAATTCTACTGCAACAACTTACGGCAAAGCAAGTTGCCTCCATCAATGCAACAGGTGTTAGATTGATCCGGTTTGTTACATCACCCACAGCCCATACACTAGGAGCAGATGTACGAGAATATTCGTCAACCTAAACAGACAACATTTAAAATACTCAAAATAATCCAAAACTTGTTGGTGATAAATTCAACTGCTCAATACGATCTCAGTCAGATTTATGGGTGGCTTTAAAAGAAATATATAAGAAGTAAATTCCAGGTGTAAACATACCCCACAGGCAAAGAAGAAACAGCTAGGGAAGAAAGAAAAAGTAACCTTGATGGCCCCAATCTGGTCAACCTCGACACCTGCAGCTTGCAAGTTCAGTCTCTGGGAGTTTGGTGTGCGCCCTGCAATCAATTAAATACAAGGCATGGATATATAGTATTAAACTAAAAATACTGGGTTCCATGTATTGCAAGAAAACCTGAAAGCAAATAAGCATACAGCCAGTTTTATATCTGAAACATTTACAACAACAACAACAAAGCCTTTAAGTCCCAAACAAGTTGGACATGTCCAAACCATCTCAACCGGTGTTGGACAAGCTTCTCTTCAATTGGTGCTACCCCTAATCTATCACGTATATCATCGTTCCGAACTCGATCCCTTCTTGTATGACCGCAAATCCAACGCAGCATACGCATTTCCGCGACACTTATCTGTTGAACATGTCGTCTTTTGGTAGGCCAACATTCTGCACCATACAACATAGCAGGTCTAATCGCCGTCCTATAAAACTTGCCTTTTAGCTTCTGTGGAACCCTTTTGTCACATAGGACACCAGATGCTTGCCGCCACTTCATCCATCCTGCTTTGATTCTATGGCTAACATCTTCATCAATATCCACGTCTCTCTGTAGCATTGATCCTAAATATCGAAAGGTATCCTTCCTAGGCACTACTTGACCTTCCAAACTAATATCTTCCTCCTCCCGAATAGTAGTGCCGAAGTCACATCTCATATACTCAGTTTTAGTTCTACTGAGTCTAAAACCTTTGGACTCTAAAGTCTCCCGCCATAACTCCAGTTTCTGAATTGGAGTTACAAATATTTTCTTTCGAATTTCATATTGTAGAACTAAACCCTAGAAGTACTGTAAGAGACATCCAACTCCTCTGAACAAAGATGCCAAGGAAGACCATGCAGTCCAAAACTGGATCTCTAAGCAAATGCTCTGATGCAACAAATAAGATAAAATTCAACGAGGGAGATATCCCAAATACCTGTCGCAAATAGAACAACATCTGCAATGAGCTCGTCTCCTTTATCAGTTACAACTTTTATGCCATCAGCCGTTTTACTCAACTGGTTAGAATAAAATGAAATTGATTCAACTTAGAACTGACGTTTATAGAAATCAAAATGCACTGTAGTACTTGAGTTAAAATCACCTCAGACAGATTTGTCCCTGGATGCAATTTGATTCCCCTTCCCTCAAGGTTGCTTGCAACAACAGCTCTCATCTCATCCTCAAAACCTCTGCAAGTCAGTTTGTTAATAATGTTATGCCCATCTTTCCTGTCCACATCAATCATAGCAACAAGATTCCTGTTTCTAAACTTGAAAGTATCACATAATCAGCACATTATATAATACTCCATCAATCTTGATCTGTGCATACGTAAAAATATAGAACCAAATTTGATCTACACAATGCATACGGAAC
Organism: Miscanthus floridulus; assembly: GCF_019320115.1. NCBI lineage: Eukaryota > Viridiplantae > Streptophyta > Magnoliopsida > Poales > Poaceae > Miscanthus > Miscanthus floridulus. Next base: position 224,964,397 of record NC_089587.1, on the reverse strand, counting down.
TGCAGAAGCCAGTTGTGTCTCAGGTGGGAGTTGCACGATACTTCGGTTTGCAAGCAGAATCAAATCGTCGTACCTCTCCCGATTGGTTTGCATGCAGAATTTAAATGTTCCGGCTCTCCTGATTGGCTCTTGACGTTTTCTCCAATGAAAATGTGGCTAGTTTCCTGTGGAGTAATGGTTTATGGAGGAGATTATGTACTCCTTGCCAAGGTTACAACTTACAAAAGCCACTAGGCGCTCTCTAGGCGGATGACCCTCCGCTGAGGCATTGCCATATACATACATGTACTCTAAAAGAAAGAGAAAAACATGAGCGGCCTGTTCGCTTGCTCGTATCTGGCTTATAAGCCATGGCTTATCAGCCAACGAACAGTATTTTTCTCTCACACTAAACCAGCCAACAGTACTTTCAGCCATGGCTTATAAGCCAAACCAGCCCAAACGAACAGGGCGGAGATCAGTAGGCCTAGCTTTGTAGAGAAAGGGCCATCAAAGCACAGCCAAATCTCAAATCTGAACAACACCTTATCCAAGCTTCCCACTGCCACCTTATCCCTTCGCTGGCTCATTCTCAACTAGCCACCCCTGCCTGCACCCTCTGCAGTCGCCTGCCTCCGCCCCCGCCCGGTTGCGCCCACCCACACCACTGCCACCCAACGTCCCCTGCACTGCTGGCTCGAGCCTACACCCCAAGGTCTGCAGTACACTGCTGCCCAACGCATAAGCACACATAGGAGAGTGCGGAATAGCACCTTGGCGAACACGACTCCTTGGTCTCGGTGCTTACTTATTATAATACACAGATCAAAGATGGATGGAGGGAATAAATGCCTGCTAGGCAGGTGTGTTATCAGATACGTATGTCCAGGTTCCAAAAACAAGAAAAACAATTTGCGCTCCTTAGCTGAAAAACAAAAACACACGCGCATGTGCAATGGCCGCATTAAAATACTATTCGTTGTGGGCTCTTTATGTGCATGTATAACATAATGGTGGAACCAATGCACAGTTTTTGGTATTATTGTATCACAAACTTCTCTGTAATATCACAGCAGCTGAATCCATAATAGAGCAACAAAAAAACAGTTTTTGGGACTTTTTTATTTTTACTAATCACAGAACATAGGCTAACATTTCAAATTGACACTATTATTATGGCTGTTCAAAAATACATCAATGTACAATATGGACAGAGGACAGGTTGACCAGTCTAGTTGTATTCACTACCAGGATTGATAATAAATTACCCATATGCAAATGAAAGTAGAACATGATGACAACCAGAATGCAAGAACAAAAGAGTATTACTTAAACAAGAACCCGTGCTAGCCATTAAAGAATTAGTAACTAGTAAGAGAAGTGATTCCCAAAATTTAATTACAAACCTTAGAGGAAGGTCTTTTCGATAGAACAAATCTACTTCAGCACCCATCCCCCTCCAGATAGAAGCAAATTCAACAGCAATATATCTGCATTATTCGGCCACATGGACAAAGGTATGTCAGAGAATTGGAGCAACATCACAATATATGTTTAAAGTAGCACACAGCACTCTACCCGCCACCGAGGATTACAGCGCGCTTTGGAAGCTCCTCCAAGCTCAAGGCCTCATCTGAAGTAATAGCCAGCTCCTGAAAAAAATAGATTATTTTCACTAGTTTTTAACAATAATTCACCAGAAGGATGAAGGACGGAATGAATATGAACAGAGGCTAAATCATAACAAAGATGGTATGCTTCCTTAGATAAAAAAGTTATTGTTTGGCTCGCTCAAAACAGTTCAAGAAAGGAACACGGTGCAAGACCATATTCAAACATGAAGTGTCGAATTTAGACTATTGAAAATTCCAACAATCATCAATCTTCAGCATCAATAAGCTAACAAACACATATCAGTGCAATTAAACTGTGCAACTTAGTGACAAAAGGTAGGTGAGGAATTTTGCAAACCTTTCCAGGTATGTTGACACGTTGAGCACGGCTACCAGTCGCAATCAAAATGTGCTTCGCTGTATACCTTTGCTTTGAACCATCGGGCTGGCTAACTTCAACAGTATGAGCATCAACTAGACTGCCTGCCCCTTCAATCATTGTCACACCGGCGTTGGTAAGGATCCTCTGATACACTCCATTTAATCTAACAATTTCTTTAGTCTGAAGAGAAGGAAAAATTTTAGGACCTTGGGCAATATGACATTCCTTCAGGGTCAGCAGTTGTGGAGAATTTGCTCATAGTCATAGACTCATAGTAGAGAATTAAACCTGACCTTATTTTCCAATAACTTTTTCCAATTGAAGTTAATGTCTCCATTAATCTCCCACCCAAAATTCTTTGAATCCTGCATTTGTAACAAAACTACAGTTCAAATACAATCTACAATCAAAGCAAGTGTGTTCTTAGATTCCATGTCAGCCGCTTCAGAACCATTTTGGATACCTACATTAGTTCTACCATAATAAGACAGTAAAATGACTAACCTCAAATTCTCCACTGAAAGATGCACCATACACAAGTATCTTTTTGGGTACACAACCACGTATCACACACCTAGGACAACAATAAGATCATTATGAGCATGCAGATTTAGATTGAAGCAATAATGCAATATACCAAGCAGATTAGATGAATGTTTTGAGTAAGCACAAGAAATGCACAAAAACATTTAGGAGATGCTTACGTCCCACCATGTCCTCCTAGCCAATCTGAGCTGATGGGGTGGAATGGGAGCTCACAAATTGCAGCCTGCCACAAATCTCACAAGAAGTCAAAAACAACAAGCAACAGACCTGGACAGTGGACACTAATTACAACAAGCAACAGATCCAGACACTAATAGGACAGCAAACACATGATACGATTCCTATTGCAGGCGAGATGTGAAGAGGGCGGTCCCTGCAAACACCAGCAGAGGAACACTTCACTCTGAAGCGTTGACATCATACGAACTGCATCCAGTTCCACGCGGTCTGAAACATAATAATAATCCACAGAAAACATGCTGCCACGGAATTCAATCATTCAACCGCCCAGCCAACCGCAGGGTCGGATCAGCCGTCAGCGGTAGGCGGCAGCCATCTAATGATCTAAATCCTATATTCCCAGGGCAGCAGCAGGCAACGCGTGCCAGCCGCCGACCATGGAAGTGGCAGCCGGTGGGGCCGGCAGGGGAATGGAAGCGGCGGAGCCGCGGAGGGAGGAGCGCGGAGGCAGTGGATGGATGGGCACGGGTGTCACGGCGAGGAGGCATCAGGCATAGGCGCGCCCGATATATGATACAAAATTGACAGGGTAAGGATGTGGTGGGGGAAAAACCAACAAACCTTAGCTCCGAAGGAGGCGGCGAAGCGAGAGCCGCGAACGCCGCCGCTGCCCGCCCCGATGACGAAGAGATCGTAGTCGTACTGCCCGGCGTCCGCGACGGCCGCCACCTCCCCGTCGACGAGCATCTTCCTCGCCATAGTTGGGTTCCCAACGCCCGCGATTCAAACACAACCCTAGGCCGCGGGCGCAATTCAGAAAGAAATCCGGCTTCAGACCCCGAAATTTGGCCGGGAATAGTACGTAGTTGTTTCGCGCACAAATCCGCACCTGTGATCTTGTGATCTTGATACGGGGGGCACACGAATCGGAAGGTTCGCTCCTCTCGGCTTCGTTTCCGGTGCTTCCCTCTACTGTCGCTCGAATCGCGAGTCACCTGTGACGCTGTGACCTTAGCGACTCCGATTCCACCTCGCCTCCTTCTTCTGTTTAAGTTTTGTATACAGCTCGATTGTCAAGCAAGTTATGCCTCGTTTAGATGCCGAAAATATTTCAAACCGATGAATAGTACCACTTTCGTCGATAAATATTGTCCAATCGTGGACCAACTAGGCTCAAAAGATTCATCTCGTGATTTCTAACTAAACTGTGTAATTAGTTATTTTTTTTACCTACATTTAATACTCCATGCAAACGGCTAAAAATTGATGTGATGGAGAGAGAGTGAAAAAACTTTGAATTTTGGTGACATCTAAACAAGGCCTTAGTTCGAATTGTCAAGCAAGTTTTTACACAGAAGTCCCTATAGTTTATCCATTTTTAATCTCTTGTAAAATTGAATCGCTACTACTGACACATTTGACAGACAACTAATAATAATTACTCCCTCCGTTCCAATTTATCAAACGTCTTAGTTTTTTTACATATATTGCTTTTAGTATGTATGTAGACATGCGTCCTATTCGGCTGGTTAGAAAAATGGCCGATATTGATGCTAATTTGTTGTGAGAGAAAAACACTGTTAGTTTGCTGAAAAGTTACGGCTGGTAAGTTTAAACGAACAGAGCCATAGTGTATATCTATGTGCATAACAAAAGGTACGTATCAAGAAAAGCTAAATTATCTTATAATTTGGGATGGATTGAGCAGTAGAAAACCAATGGGTGAGATGAAAATTAGTGAAATTAGAGGCACTTATATGTGTGTCTAGATAAATAATGGGAATCACTTTGAATTCGTTAATTTTGACGCGCGTACGCGCAGCTTCTTTTTATGATTATCTTTCGGACAGCTCTTTGTTAGCCCTGATTTTATTTGTTTTTAAAATTCAACCTTCTTCTTTTTTGGCTTTTCAATGCGCAATTGCGCGCAAGCTTGCCAGCTCTGCTGGTCTTCCTTCCACTCCCGTCCGTCGTCGTACACAGCGGCTCGATGCCACGTTGGCTGATTGAAAGTTTCGATAACTAATTTATTATGAGAAAAAATATTATTTATTAACTTAAAAAAATATAACTTATAAGTGGAACGAACAGTCGATCAGATGGATAGGGGGTGCAAGCTTACATCACCGGTGACGTCCCCGGGATCTCCTGTGGATGCCATTCTATTTCTTCGGCGCCGTGCTTTAATGCTCCTCTTGTGTTTCCAAAAAATAAATAATAAAAAAATTAATGCTCCTCCTTGTTGGGGAATAATTAACTTTTTACTAGACTTATAAAATGAGTGGTATATAAAATCTTATGTCAGTGACACATGTTATGATGTCATTTGTAAGAGTGGTAAAAAATTAAATGCCCCAGCTGAAGCACAATAGTCAACACGCAGTTCACACAATCCGGGTCTGAATCATCCGCAGCCTGATCGTTTGGCTGTGACTTGTCGTAAACGATCGTAAATTTCTAGCTAAAATAGTATTTTTCTCTCACATAAACTAACCAGTAATATTTCTTTACGAACCAACAACGATATGATCCAGCCAACCAAACGACTCCTGAAACGTGGCGTCCGGTAACGAATGTCCGAGCTGAATTTCACTGAAATTCCTCGGCGTGGAGATTCGGACAGTTTTCACGGAGCAGATTCTTCAAGAGGCCAGACTGGCCAGTGTAGCTGCACAGCCCTTTTTTATATATAAAGAATAGCTGCACAGCCTTGTTCTGTACTTCTGCATTGAGGGCATGTGAGCATGTCTGCACGTAGCAGCTCGATCGAGGCAAGCACAAATGATCAGCCAGTTTATTGCACTCGTTTGTTGGTTAAGAATGATCCCGTCTTCTCTATAGATTAAAGGGTAAAGTACACTTTACAACTCTCAATTTACACTAAAGTTCGATTTTCAACCTTCAACTATGAAACCGGTCAAGAAACATCCTCCAACTATCAAAACCGAACGAATTTAGTCCTCGACCGGTTTCAAAAGCGGTTTTCTATTTTCGGGAGGCGCTGAAATTTTAAATTATTTTTTGAGCATCTTAACGTCCTCAAATGAAAAAACTCAAAACTACAAAGTTGTAGATCTCATTGAGCTCTACAATTTACATATAAAAATTATCTTCATCTGACATCGTATCGAAGGGTTTTCTATTTTTTGAAATTTGAGTCTCATCACGCGATAAAATATGGTGCTGAAATTTTATATTATTTTTTTGAGCATCTTACTGTCCTCAAATGAAAAAAATTAAAACTATAAAGTTGTAGATCTCATCGAGGTCTATAATTTACATATAAAAATTATCTTCATTCGACATCGTATTGAAGAGTTTTCTATTTTTTGAAATTTGAGTCTCATCACACGACAAAACAGTTTCGGGCATCTGAAAAATAGTGAAAGGTAAAAAGGTAGCTGTGTTATCAACCTCGAAACGTCTTACCTCTTCTTCTTTTTTAAGAACACAACCTGAAAATTGTTTTTTTTTCTCCAAATATTACCTCCACCCGAAAATAAATCAATGAGCTATCTTAGTTACAATCTTTTAAAATCTAACTGAATTTGAAGAACGGCACCAATAATTATGTGACCAAGTTAACATCATTAGATACAATATGAAATATATTTTATAAAGTATTGAATTAGTTCAGTGGACGTTATTATAGTTCTATAAAATTAGTTAGACTTACGACTACCAAACATTAATTTAGTTTGGAAGGGGGAGCAACATAGCCTAAAAATAGCACAATACTGTAAATAGGGATGGCAATTCTACTCTACAAATAGGGATGGCAATTCCACTCGTGGGTATTGTATCTGATAGGTGCTGGTGTGGGTACAAAATTTTACTCGCGGGTGTGGGTACAGGTACAAGGTTCTACCTGCGGGCACCAGTGCCGGTGCGGGTATATCGTGTCACCCGCTAACGCTAAAGAGCCAAAGGATTGTATCTATTCTAGTGATAATCTCGCACACGGGTGCAGGTATAGGTTTAAAATCTTACCCGCAGGTATGGATGCGTCTATAAAATTTTACCCAGTAGATATTTTGTCGCGAACGGGTATTTACTCCACACACATCTTACCCAACCAGCTGCCATTCCTGATCGCAAAAGCTAGCTCAAATGTTAAATTCATATTCCAACGCCTCGTTTTGCTGTAGAGGATATAGAATCCGCGTCGTTTTGGTTTAATTCCCTAGGTTTGAACTCTGAAGCTTCCAACACATAAATGAATATATACTGATAGAAATTAAACGATGTCACGTGAACTAGAACTACAGTCTACAGATGTCCTCTGTTCATCAGTGTTGCTGCGAGATGGGAGTCAAAAGTCTTATAGGTGGAAACAAAATGGAAGCAACATCGGGGTGGTGGCGCAGTTGGCTAGCGCGTAGGTCTCATAGCTAACTTGAGTGATCCTGAGGTCGAGAGTTCGAGCCTCTCTCACCCCAATTTTTTTTTATCTCTTGTTAGATTAAATAGTACAAACGTGTTTTAAACTCTTTTTTAGATCCTATATATCTGTTTATATTTCTACGTCATTTTTTTTCCAACTTATCATATAACGAAAGGAAATGCCGACACTTTTATATGCAGCTGTGTGGTACTGGTACATGTTTTAAACTCTTCTTTTTAGATTCTACTGTCTGGTACGTATTATATTTCTATACGTCATATTTCCAATTTATAATATATAACAAAAAGCAAATGTCCACACTTGTATATGTATGCAGCTGTTTGATGGTTCTAACATGCTACAATCCTTGGCGGCCAAATACAAATTCTGATGATACGGATCAAAATCTTCAATATCTAACCACAAGCAGAACACTTTAAAAGCAAACATTGAGAGTCATCCAGCACTGAGTGACCTGGGACACAAACATAATCTGTACAAAACTGCAATTCTTTTGGCTCAAGAACCTCGGACACACACACGATTAGTTTTTGCTGGGCATTGGCAAAACACACACATATTGCGTAACAACGCAAGTGCTGCAAAACACGCACTACAAATCTTAGATCCTTATTTTTACTTTGATGCTCAAAGCCCCATTCCCGCAACCTTCCCAGCCTTATTTCTTCACCCTGATCTCAATGCCCTGCACAATAAGACCTTTTTTCCAGTTGCCGCCTCTGGTCTCCATGAGACTGATGGACACCTCGCCATCTTCACCTTCTTCATTCTTGAACTCACCCATCTCCATCTCCTTACAGCCGTCAGCTCTTGTCTGAGGGTGCTGTACTTGCACTCCAGGAGGCACGCGACGGTTTCTTCTCCCTACCCTTGGTCTGAATAATCCAATTGGTCTGAATGATCGGTAATTCTGAGGCACCTCTTCCCCGTCCTCGCCCTCGTTGTCATATCCTAGGCAAACCTGACGAGTGGATTTGGTTGCCCCAATGCTAACTTCAGCCAACTGGAGTGGATAGTCTAGCCCATAGGATTCATCGGACATCTTGAACACCATGTAGGTGGCATAAGTGGTGTTTTGGGAGAGCATGTTGCAATGTATCTTGCCACGGATTTCCAACCAGCAAACGTCCAGGAGCTCTGCACCTTCGGGGAACCTGTCACAAACACGGCATTAGATTTTGCAATATACTCCTATATGAGTGTAAAATTCATATGACAAGGTACATGGAATAGTGTATTTGTTTATGTAAAGTGCCATTCATTCAGCATTAGTTTTCCTTGAGCGAATTGTGCTGTATCCATTCATGTTAGAGAATCAGAGTAAAAAAGGCCATGAATCTTTGCTCTTGAAAGGTAGGGAAAAAAACATTTGGTCATGCGCATGTGGAAAGCGGTATGCACAGGGGTACGATTCTGCTTTAGTACAAATTATTAACAGCAAACCTAAGAGTCTTAACACCATCAAGCTGCTTCGATTGCTCCCAAAACAATGTGATGTAAAAGAAATCGCCATTAGACATTTCCACGAACGCACAACTAGCCAACTATTGGCTTCTATCTAGACTAGCACTTAGTTCACATTGGCATCAGAGCTGACGAGCCGATAATAAATGGATAAAAGGAGGTTTTGATTTCACAGACCTGGAGTCGGTGAGAGGGATCCAGCGCCAGTACCGCGGCGTGTCGCCCCATATGATGCCCAGCTTCCTGGCGGACAGCATGTAGCACTTGGCGGCGGTGGCCCTGTCCAGCCACATGCTCTGCGCGGCACCACACAACACAACCGGGTGAGTGATCACATCAGTTGATGGATCGATCGAGAAGATAACCACCTCCACAGGGCGCAGACAGACAGACAGACAGAAGCGTGGGTCGAGGTCCCGTACCGTGAGGCCGTCGGCGAGGAGGACGGGTCTGGCGGAGTCGGAGAGGCGCATGAAGAGCTGCTTCTTGGTGGGCTGCGGGTCGGCGGGGAGCTCCCCGTCGGCGAGCTGGGGCAGGTCGCGCGGCAGGAGGCTGGACCAGACGGCGTCGGCGTCGGCCGCGGAGCGGAAGGCCGGCGAGACCAAGGCGGCGCGGCAGGCGTCCAGCGGCCCCGTCCGGGCCAGCGACGCCGACAGGAGGTCGTCCGGCAGGCGCGCGATCTCGCAGGTGGCGGGCGCCGTCGCCGTGGACTCCATCGTCGGTTCCCCCGCGCCTGTTCCGCTCTCGGTCGATTCGATACGCTTGCGGGATCTCTCCTCTTCCGCTCTCGATTGACTCGATGCGCTTGGGGAACGATCAACGATGTGGGGATGAACACAGGGCAAGGGCAGGACTAACTACAGCTAATGGAATGGAAGGCGGATTTTAATAGAGACTTTTCCCTGTGTGCCGTTATAAAAGATCGTAATCCCCTGTGTGCCCTTGAAAAAATTCAGCGGTCTTCAGCGCCACTACTCCAACTTTTTCGTGTCATCTATGCCACTTCCGTCAGTTTTGGCTTTAACGCCGTTAAACTGCAGGGGTGAAAAGACGAAAATGCCCTTAAGTTCAAATATGTTATTAATTTTTTTTGAGCATCTTAACGACTTCAAATGAAAAAACTCAAAACTAGAAAGTTGTAGATCTCGTCGAGATCTATAATTTTCATATAATTTTTTTTTCATTTAATTTCGCAAAAAAAATAATATGATTTTTCTAAGATATATTAATCATATCAAATCATTTTTTTTTACGAAATTAAATGAAAAAAAAATTATATGAAAATTATAGATCTCGACGAGATCTACAACTTTGTAGTTTTGAGTTTTTTCATTTGAAGTCGTTAAGATGCTCAAAAAAAATTAATAACATATTTGAACTTAAGGGCATTTTCGTCTTTTCACCCCTGCAGTTTAACGACGTCAGAGCCAAAACTGACGGAAGTGGCATAGATGACACGAAAAAGTTGGAGTAGTGGCGCTGAAGACCACTGAATTTTTTCAGGGGCACACAGAAGATTACGATCTTTTATAATGGCACACAGGGAAAAGTCTCATTTTAATAGGGTTGTAGGTAGGGGGTGAGGTGGAAGAGGCGCGGGGTCGGAGGACGCAGACAAACGCTTCGAGGCTAAGCTTTGGGCATGGCCAAGGAATTCGATTTGGCCCTCGCCTAGTTCGTGAAATTTTTTTTCAAAAAGTGTTACAGTATTCATTACATTGAATCTTACGATATGTAACATTAAATATAGGCGAAAAAAAACTAATTGCACAGTTTAGTTAGAAATCGTGAGACAAATGTTTTAAGTCTAATTAATCCATGATTGAACACTAATTGCCAAATAAAAACGAAAGTGCTACAGCAGCTCAAATTTTTAAAATTCGTGAACTAAACGCAGCCTTCATAGCACTATAGCAGGTTAGCAGAAGTCAGATTCGGATGGAAGTGGAAATATTGAGGTGATGACATGTGGCTCCCGAAGTCGGTGCTTGACGGTGCCCGCCGATCCGGGCTCATTTGCCGTTGGGAGGCAGGAAAGTGGCGGCCTCTGCCCGTCGCCGTCAGGACTCAGGATGCACGCGTGTTCGCCGACTCATCGCTGTACCGTGTACGTCGTGGATGGGCAAGCATTACCGAAAAGGCCCATTTTCCTTTCCCGCGCATCCACACGTCCGTTTTGCCGATCAAATCCCCCATTAGTTTCGGCTCACTTGTCGGCGGTCACCGAGTCACTGATCCACTGCCACCAGGAGCGGCGGCCGTAAAGCTGATGCTAATTAACTGTGCATACGCATGCTAATAAATTACTGCAGCAGTAGGAAATTGTTGAAAGAAAATGTGGAAAAAGAACATCACTGATAAATGTCTAATTGCAGAATGAATATCTTGTGGACCATATATTCGTTTTTTTTTGCTGCGAGACAAAGCATATATATGTATGTACACGAGAATAATGAAAACACCTTAGTTCTGGACTTCCAGTACAGTTCTTAACCTCGGAAATCATGTGATGAGCTAGCTTCACACTACACTGCACCACTGCGAATAATAAAAACTTTACAGAGTTGATTTCTCGATCCATTATTTACCCACACAAACAATGTTCTTCTCATCAAACCCCTTGTTTCTTGGGTCTAATCTCAATGCCCAGGACAACAAGACCACACTTAGAGTGGAACGTATCCATAAGGCTGATGGAAACCTCACCATCGTCGCCTTCACCGATGCGGAACTCACCTAGCTCCGCCTCCATCATCCCGCCACCACCTCTGTCTCGAGGAAAGTGTGTGTCTTCAGGAAGGTACTCTCGCATCACCCGCCAATATGAGTAGTTGTAGTCATCGATGAGACAAACGTGGCCCGTCGACTTGCTGCTCCCCCCGAGGCTACATGCCCAAGAGACATCTGTTAGCCCGTAGTACTCGATACCTAGCATGTACACAATGTAAGCAATGTATGTTGTGTGTTGCGAGAGCATCTTGCTATCGATGTTTCCACGTATTTCCAACCACTTAGCCTTCTGGAGTTGAGCCGCTTCCGCGAATCTGTCACAAACTAACCAAGGTTAAAAATATATGTCATTAAGAACTAGAGCAATAGATGCAAACAATTGTTTCCATAACGTGGCATCATTGAAGCTTCTTAAACTATTTTTGTGTGGATCTAAAATGTCCAAAATAATTGGCTAGAACAAACTCATGAACAGTATGATTCAATGACACCAACCAAACTACTCCATTGTTACTGAACAAAGTACACTAACATGTTCTTAGTTCACCAGCTAGCGCCACACATCATTTGACATACTTACTGGAGGAAGTACCATAACTATACTTGCTTCTACCCTAGAATAATGAGCGTATTTGATTAGAGAAAAGTCATACATAATAGGATTTGACCCGTAATTTCTCTTACAATATGTCGTTGTTTGCAAAGGAATCAATATCATTTCAGAAACACTTTGAATGCAAATATCTTTATACAATTTTTATGTACTGAAACTATATATCGATTTTCATTCTACAAGCTACATTGATCATTCCGGAACTGAAGGAGTAATAACTAAATGCTCACTAATGATATGCATAAAGTTTCAGATTTGGCAAGCTAACATATGACTGTGTGAGCGAGATAACCAACCTGAAGCCAGTGATAGGGATCCAGTGCCAATAGGTTGGATTATCACCCCATGCAATGCTCAACTTCCTCGCGGACAGCATGTAGCATATGCCACCGGTCTCCTTGTCAAGCCACAAGCTCTACACACACCACATGCATCAGTGTTGAGCTGATTGTCCCAGAATCATCTACCACATAAAACTAATAGATACAAGCAGAAGTGAAGTCCCATACCATGAGGCCATCGGCGAGGAGGACGGGGCCGTCCAAGAGCCGCAAGAACAACGCCTTCATGGACGTCAGCGGTTCAAAGACCTCCCCGTCAGCAAGCAATGGGAGATGACATGGGGCACGAAAGGCTGGCCAAATAGCCGGACGCTTGCGGGCGATCGACGTGGAGAGGAGGCCCTTTGGTCTAATCTCAATGCCCAGAGCAACAAGACCAATATTCACATATGGCAACTTCCTAAGGCTGATGGAAACCTCACCGTCTTCACCTTCCTCATTATGGAACTCACCCATCTCTGCTTCCATCCAACCATCATCTCTTTCTTTAGGAAACTTTTTTCTCGAATACACAAAAGATTTGCGCATCTTTGTATTAAAATTGGGAGACTTTGAGGCACCAAAAATGTTAACAAACCGTTCGTACCACCTATTATCCTCTACCTTGTACACAATATAAGCAGCTTATGTTGTGTGTTGGGAGAGCATCGTGCTATCAATCTTGCCACCTATTTCCAACCACCCGAAATGTCGGAGTTCAGCAGCTTCTGAGAATCTATCATAAATTAACACGGGACAAGATTTGCAATCAAGAACTAGCTGGATCAATTGGTTCTGATCCATGCATGAATATCGCATCAATCGAAGATTGTTCAAAAAAAATTTGTGCCGATCGATCGATCCAACATGTGAGGGAGATCATAGCAAACCTAGAACCGGTGACGGGGATCCAGCGCCAGTGGGCCGGAGTATCTCTATCAGTCCTATCACCCAAAGCGATGCTCAGCTTCCTTACGGACAACATGTAGCACACGGCACCGGCCTGTCTCCGCACATGCTCTGCACCCACCACACCACACCAGCAGCCGATCAACGAGTAGAGTGTATGTACTCCGTATATATATGCCAAAAATAGAAGCTCCGGCGGATCGGAGTTTCGTACGTACCGTGAGGCCATCGGCGTGGAGGACGGGGCCGTCGGAGAGTCGCATGAACAGCGCCTTCTGCGACGACGGTGGTGGTGAGAGCTCCACGTCAGCGAACGGCGGGAGGTCACGTGGCAGGAAGTAGGCCCAGAGCGCGTCGGTGTCGGACGCGGCGTGGAAGGCTTGGCAGATAGCGGCAGCGCGGTAGGCGGCCACAGGCCCGGCGCGGGAGAACGACGCCAACAGGAGATCCTCCGGCAGTCGCGTGATCTCGCTCTCGCAGCTGGCGGGGGCACCCGGTGCCGCCACCGTCGTCTCCATCGATCGAGTTTCTTCTGCTTTGGGTCGATTTCGGTTGGGGTACGGTGAGCGATGTGGGCAGCGTGGAATGGATTACACGGTGGGTTTATAGTTGGAACATTCGACATTCCTTCTGAGCTTTGCATTGGTCGGGACGTGGGAACTTGAATGGCCAATGCTCGGGACGTACCATGTGCGTGGGATGCCATCGATGCACGCGCGCGAGCCGCGTTGGAGAAAAAAAAAGGAATTCCATAGCTAGAATCCAAGGGGAAAAATATCCAGGTCATCTGGTCGTCTGGAGGAAGGGGATGTCCCTCGACTGTTCCTGGACAGGTAAGCAGTAAGCTTACCAGCACACTCACGTACTATGGCTAGAGATAAAAAAAATATATTGAGAACAGCTCACACACATAGCACAAGCCCAGCGCTGGCCAAAAGCTCTACTTCTGGATGTGGCAAACTGAACTAATTTGTTGTATTGCCTTTGGATAGAATATATATGTATCTCTACTAGGTACATAGTTGTTGGTGAGTACACCAACTACATACTACTGGAGTATAAGAGTACACCAACTACCTACTCCTAAGGTACAAGGGTACACCAACTACCTACTTCTAAGGTACTGAAAGCATCTAGGCTCCTAGATGGGTTTCGGTGATTAATGACAATACATGATTACTGTGACTAACGTGTGTTTTGTAGAAACAATTGAGTTAGGTCATGCTAATGGAGATCGATTGGGCAATCATGGTTGTCATGCCCCTACGATGGAAATCGTTTCGGTTTTCAAAGGATGGACGATGTCGATGCGGGACCCATGGGTTTCCCACGGAGAAGAGAGAAGAAGACCTAGTCCAACTAGAATTCCCTACATGTAATCTTACTAGAACTAGTTACACGTAATCCTACTAGGATCTCTACTTTGTAACTGACTAGGACTCCTGCCTCTCCTGGACTATATAAAGGAGGGTAGGGGTCCCTAGATCGGCACCGACACATAACCAACAGAACTAACAACCACAACATACCTCGCAACACAACAAGAGAGCGCATGGTGCAATATACTATCCACACCAGACTGGACGTAGGGCGCCGTGACTTTCCGGCGTGCCGAACTAGTATAAATCATTGTCTCCCTGCGTTTACCATCGAGTTCCTGCAAACGCCGATACCCCTCCGAACAAATCACCGTCCCGGGTACCTCGTGACGGGTTGCCGGTGGTAAAACATCGACAGCTGGCGCGCCAGGTAGGGGTTCTCGGCGCTTTGCGTTCGAGAGCTCGGTGGACCTCAAGATCAAGATTCGTCACGAAGACCTCATCGACAACTCGCCATCTTCAGCTTAAGCGTGTTCACAACAACGGAGGATGCCATGCAACCGCACGTTCCGTTGATCCAAGAAGAATCTACATGCAAGACTAATGGCATTAGACAAAGCACAGCGGCAAGGAAGCACCACGTGTGGACTTGAGCCCACTCGGAGCCGAGTCCGACTCCAACCCACGCACGCTCTCCATCGAGCATCGCTGGTTCCGAGTTGAACTCTACTCAAGCTGGTGCCGACTTCGACCACAACTCGGACAAACCATAACAAGACAGACCGCCACACCACCTCCGTCAACAGTTCAGCTCCATGCAGATTCTAATACAACTCGGACATGCCGAGTCTAGCTCCTACACAAACCGGCGACATGCAAGCAAGGAAGAATACCAGCTAATTACGGCTATGCAAGATGACGTCAACGACTAAACTTAGAAGCTACTAGAAGGCAGCTCAAGACATGCAAGCTACGGATCTATGCGGTGCATGTGTACCTGTACGATTGCGAGCAACAAGCAAATAAGGAAAGAGGCCTGCGTGTGTGTGTGTGTGTATATATATATATATATATATATATATATATATATATATATATATATATATATATATGTCTAAGACATGCAAGAAGCCACAGAGTCAGGCAAACCAAAGGAAGCAAAACAAGACCAGCAGACCACGATCCGATATTGATATAGGCACACAAAAATTGAGGCCTCACAAGAGATCGAACCCGTGACCAGCAGCACGGAGAAAACAGCAATCAAGGAGTCCGTTCGATTCAGCCAAACAGCTACGCTCCAAATTCAACAACTCCCCAACTATGTCAAGCCACCAGTCCGAGTTCTCAAAATTTGGTTCAAACACAACTCGGCTCATATCCGACTACCCGACAACACCAAAGTGTCAAGACGGAACTACCCGAACAATGTCAAGGTGTTCGACTACATCAGGTGACAGAAAGTTATCAAGTCTACTTACAACAACTCGGCTCCACTCAGCTCCATGCCGCACTAATCGACTACTCGGCTGCGGCGATCGACAATGCGGCCACAAACCAAGCTAAGTCACGTCTCATTTTTTATATATTTCAGATATTATTCATATATGTCTCTGGGAAGACACAAAAATCATCATGCGAGCAAACATAGTGCTCTAAAGTCAAATCATCATGCGAGCAAACATGGTGCTCAAGATACAAAAAATCATCATGTGAGCAAACATAGTGCTCTAGGTCTTCTCTTAACGGTCGCCGAATTCCTCAGGTAGAACACGCCTTAATCCGTGAAGCTTGTCTACTCACATGGACGGTCACGAACCGAGTGCCAGGCTCACATGGTCACGTCATGAACCTCTGAACCATACGCCAGAGATTCAAGTGCTTAAACGTAACAGGACACTACCTGAGGAATTTGCATGGCCTAGCAAGAGCAAGATGCAAAAAGTTTATATGCATTTCATAATGCCGGGGCCCACCCCTGATTGATTATTCAAATATGGGACATGCTCCCCACTTTATATCTGGAATGTCATTTACAACATATTTTTATGTTTAACATGCAGGAAAGCTACATCTGTACCATGAGATCAGGAAAAACATGCTCCTGAGAGCTACTTTACCAAGACAAATTCAGAAAGAACCCGGATTGATCTGAAAACAACCTGAATAAGGTACATACAAGTTCAGAAAGAACCTGGACGAAGTGCAAACAACCCCGAAGAGGTGCTGCAAGTACCAAGACAGATTCAGAAAGAACCCGGATCGATCAGAAAACAACCTCGAAGAAGTGCTGCAAGTACCAAGACAAATTTAGAAAGAACCCGGATTGATCAGAAAACAACC
Source organism: Miscanthus floridulus (assembly GCF_019320115.1). Taxonomy (NCBI): domain Eukaryota; kingdom Viridiplantae; phylum Streptophyta; class Magnoliopsida; order Poales; family Poaceae; genus Miscanthus; species Miscanthus floridulus. Next base: position 224,947,594 of record NC_089587.1, on the reverse strand, counting down.
CGGATAAGGTACATACAAGTTCAGAAAGAACCTGGATGAAATGCAAACAACCTGGAAGAGGTACATCAAGAACCAGAGAAGTCTAGAAACGACCTGGATGAATAAAAACAACTCGGAAGAGCATCACGGCTTAGTCAAACACTAAACTCGGGGGCTCGGCATTCGCTTCAACTACGCCTGGGGGCTCGAATTCAAGGATGAAAGACCAAGAACGCAAGTACTCAAGACTACAACAAAGACAACACATCAAGACCCTTCATCTGATTTCTATTCTAAAGAAAAGTACTCGGAGAAGGCTCAGGGGCTGCGGGATACATAACCCTAGAAATTTTTGAAGACAAGAATCTGGACCCTCCAACTTTTGCAAGCAAAAGCAAGAGGCTCGGGGGCTACACTTAGTGAGTGCAATTTTTACGAAAAATTGCACCCACAGAAAAAGAACTCGGAGCAACCAAGAAGACTAAAGGGACCCTCTGGCTTCTTGTCCCAACAAGCAAGAGGCTCGGGGGCTACACTCACTGAGTGCACTTTTTTAGAAAAAAAGTGCACATAAGTCATGACGAACCAACCAAAAGAAGACCATCTCAAGGTTTCACTTCAGAAGAACCTGGAACGGATTTACAACAACTCAACGAAGGCCAAGAAGAACAAGAAGGCTTCCGAAGCTCATCCATGAGATGCTCGGGGGCTTGTCGATGCGGGACCCATAGGGTTTCCCATGGAGAAGAGAGAAGAAGACCTAGTCCAACTAAAATTCCCTATATGTAATCCTACTAGAACTAGTTACATGTAATCCTATTAGGATCTCTACTTTGTAACCGACTAGGACTCCCGCCTCTTTTGGACTATATAAAGGAGGGTAGGGGTCCCTAGATCGGCACCGACACATAACCAACAGAACTCACAACCACAACATACCTCGCAACACAACAAGAGAGCGCAGGGCGCAATATACTATCCACACCAGACTGGACGTAGGGCGCCGTGACTTTTCGGCGTGCCGAACCAGTATAAATCATTGTCTCCCTACGTTTACCATCGAGTTCCTGCAAACGCCGATACCCCTCCGAACAAATCACCATCCTAGGTACCCCGTGATGGGTTGCTGGTGGTAAAACATCGACAGACGACAAGGTTAAGGATGGACTAGTTCTAAGTGTCGATTGGAGTTGGAGAGACACTTAGAGTAGTTTAGAACTTTGTTTTTCCTTTGGCCGTACTATTAAGGGGGGTATGAACGGGTAGCTTGACCTAGGTGAGACTAGTGAGTTAGGTGTGGTGCACACTTGTTAAAACTAGCACTAGGTAGCTCCAAAACAGCCCTATGATCCAATGGAGCAAACTTCATTCATATATGTTCAAGAGTTAAAAGTGAATGGAGGGTCAAATACTGACCGGACGCTGCCTCTGGTGTGACCGGACGCTAGCTCAGAGTTCGGTCAGTTCATTTGGCAAGGTGAAAGTGTCTAGAAGTGATCGAACGCTGCGAGGTCATGTCACCGGACACTGAGGGCCAGCGTCTGGTCACACTGTAAACACTAGAGTTTGGGGTATACTGACCGGAGCGTCCGATCAACATGACTGGAGTGTCCGATCACCCCACAGAGGCACATAACGGTTCGTTTTTCAGCCGGTGTTATAAATACAACCTCTGCTCGTGTGTGGGGATACTTTTGCTCATTCCAACAGCTGAGAAACACCTTAGAGAGTGCCAAGAAGAGCAAGGTCCTAGTGAGGTGATTGAGATTTGAGAATCCCAAAGAGAGCCCTCATTAGTAAAGATCAAGAGTAGCAAAGTGTGCATCCACCTTCTCATTAGGCTTGTCGTGGTCAAGTGAGAGTTTGTGCTTGTTACTCTTGGTGATCGCCATCACCTAGATGGCTTGGTGGTGATTGGGAGTTCGGTGATCACCCGGCGGAGCTTGTGGGTGACCCAACTCAAGTTGTGAGCGGTTGTGGGTGATTCACCGCGACGGAGTGTTGAAGAATCAACCTGTAGAGAGCACTTGATCCTTGCACGGATCAAGGGGGAGCTACACCCTTGCGCGGGTGCTCCAACGAGGACTAGTGGGGAGTGGCGACTCTCCGATACCTCGGCAAAACATCGCCACGTTCCTTCCTCTCTATTTACTTTGAGCAATTTATTTCATGTCTTTACATTCTTAGAATTGTCATGCTAGAGTAGGATTGGAACTTAGGTTGCAAGTCTTTTGTGCGGTAGAACAATTAGGAACACTTTCTAGGCACAAGGGGTTAATTGGACTAACCATAGGATTTAATTATTACAAAGAAATTTAGAATTAGCCCAATTCACCCCCCTCTTGGGCATCTTGATCCTTTCAGCGCCGATGATCCCTGATCCCTTCACGCCCCTCCTTCAGACTGTGGAGGGTAGCGAGATGGTCCTTGATTTTCTTCTTAACACTGGCAAGGGGGCGGTGACGTCATCCTTGACATAAAACCAATGCGAATGCTACCCCTGGTTGGAGGTTGACAGACACATCAACGGGTATTCGTTCACTCGGTTGTTGTGGAGATGAATGCCGGCGCATCCCATCGGCACGCTCAGCTCTTGCTTCCCGACCCGCTTCTTCAAAAGGTTGATGGTGAAGAGATACCGCCATAGGTCAAAGTGGGGACTAATCCCCAGGAACCCCTCACACAGGGCGATGAACGTCGTAATGTGCTGGACCCCATTGGGAGTAAGGTGCTGCAACTCCACCTTGTTGTAGTCCAACAGCCCACGAAGGAACTTGTGGGCAAGTATGGTGAATCCTCGCTCATGGAAGTGAGTGAAGGACACGACATACCCTTCAGGCGACGATAGCTCGTCCTCATTACCGGGCAGCCGCCACTCCTCGACGGCGGTCAGCGGGCAAAGGAGGCCACGACGAATGAGGCCCTCTAGGTGCTGATGGGTGATGTTAGATCTACACCATGGCTCCATTGAACGATTGGGAGGGGGTGGATGAGAGCTTAACAGTGGCTGTGATGCGGATACGAGCTTGACAGTGGCTGTGATACGAGTGCGGGAGGATCAGGCGATTGGTGGCGGAGGTTGAAGATGCAAAGGCGAGGAGGCAAAGTACGGAACCCTGGGGACGAACCCCTTGGTTTTATAGGGGCAACAGATGTGAGAAGAGCAACCACCTGCCTTGGTCTTTGAGCCTACCACGATACGCTACCACGTCACGTCACGGGATATGCGCCTGCGATCCCTATCCTTTCCCACCAAAATCACGCTGGACGGTTCGCCTTCCCAAGCAGACCAGGACTCTTTTCCCACAGACGGGATATGGGTCAAAAAAGCATTTCACCGGTCCACCTAGGCCCAGGAGTTCAAGGGTTGGCCCAATAGTTTTAACAGTCGTCCCAACGAGGGATAGGCCCGCGAACGGTCAAAACTCAGACGCATGAGCCTCAAAGGGGCCTCGATCCGTAATCAAATCTCAAACCGGGCTGACCCTAAACTAATCCTCGCGAACGGGATACCAGGGTTCCCTTTAAAAATGTCTAGTTGAAAAAAACCAAAAACCAAATCTCACAGCCATACCCACGAAGGGTCTGAAATTACCCTCGGGACAAGGGGTTAATTGGGCTGACCATAGGATTTAATTATTGTAAAGAAATTTAGAATTAGCCCAATTCACCCTCCCTCTTGGGCATCTTGATCCTTTTAGGTACAAAACTTAGCTTAGCCATCTCCACGCTACATGGCTGAAGTAAACCACCACTACTATGGCCTACTGCCTTACTGCTATACCTACAGGAGCTGGTTGGTAGAGCCGATCAGTCTCCAACTCCCAACAGGGAGTGATCGGCCGAGCCGACCATTCTCCAACAATGGAGAAACGAGAGCAGCAGATTATGTCTTACAATTTTTTTCCCTAATCCTATTGTTAACCTGATGCCTTGACCTCATCCATACCAATCATCTTCCTCAGCTCCATGAACCGCAGGCGCCCGAGTGACTTGGTAAGGATATCAGTGAGCTGTTTGCCGGTCTCGACAAACTCGATGACGATCTACCCTCCATCGATGTAGTCCCGAAGGAAGTGAAACTTAATGTAAATGTGCTTGCTCCGGTCGTGGAGGACAGGGTTCTTGGCGAGGGCGATGGTGGGCTGGTTGTCCACCATTAGAGCTGGCGGGTGAGCTTCCTCGTCGGTCAGCTTGCTAAGCAGCAGGCGTAGCCAGACAGCCTAGCACGCCACCGTGGCCGCTGCGATGTACTCCGCCTATGGTAGAACCTCCTAAATTATAGGGCCCACATGCACCTATCACTGTCCAATGACCTCTGACGACTATGCATATGTTCCTAGTAACTTAAGAAGACTGTTGGGTGTCCCCAAGGAACCCCGAATCATCCATGATTTTTCTGAGCAGGATCCATTATAGAGTCATTGCAGTATTACAACAATTTATTCATTAATATACATCAGAGTAAAATAGCGGAAGTCTTACAATAACTTAGTTTACAAAACAGTTGTTTCACAAACTAAGTATGATTATTATTACAAACCATAGTAGTGGAGTGGCATTAGTAACATAAACATAACACGCAAAGAAAGTGCCCTGCCCAAGGACCACACATTTACCTGTCATCTTTGATTTGAAAAAAGAGTCATGCAGCACGGTCTAAAGCAGACCTGCTCATGAGACTCACCTGCAACAAGGGTTTAACGAACCCTGAGTACAAAAGTACTCAACAAGACTTAACCGAAGTAAAAACTGATAAGACTCAGGAATACAGGCTAAGGGATTCAAGGTAAGACTTTAGCAAGATTCAAAGTTCTTTTGCGTAAAAGCTCTATAAAAAGATTCTTTCAACATTTAATTCTTCATAAAGACCATATATGAATTTGCCATGATCCGTAATGAGATCATGAACTTGATATCAAACTCTTTCTCAAATCCAACTCAAGTTTCATTTATTAACTACGATGATGAACAGTGAGTTGAGTCTCCATAACCGAGGAGCAACGACGATTCAAACCGATTATAACCCAGCTAGGGATTCCCAACCACACGACATATGCAGGTCCCTGACCTACATTTACCAACCCACCCTCAGATCCTCTAAAACAAGAACAGGTCCGTGCCACCCGAGAATACAGTACTCCACCAATCCAGCCCATTGCCACGTGGGTATATGCTACTCTCGCCATCTCTCCACTCCTAGTGCATGAGTAGCCATTCTCGTAATAGAATAGCCGAGTTAAGGCTTACCGGAGTATGTGGCTAGTACTACAAAGTCTCACCTCATGTAATTCAACAACGGATGGTTCTTAATCGACACAGGTGGAAAGAACCCGCTCACAAGACATCCATGTCTTGTGGCTCTCATACACCGAGTCCGCCCGGTCTAGATTTATTACTCCACATGATTATAGCTCAAGATAACATAAATACCCAAAAATCCATTTATATCTCATGGGTTACAGGTAATCACCCGACTTCTCTCGGTCTAAGCATGGCTAAGCATAATTAGACATTTCTCGGATTGAAACGGGTAACAAGGTTGATATGGAAAAACAAGATTGGTAATGCACCAATTAGGTTTTCACTCAACTCATAATCACTTAATGCAGTATTGAAAAGCAAAAGCGATATAAATTTGTAAAACACAAGGTATGTTTAAATGCATCTGGGGCTTGCCTTGATTGTCGAAAAAGTCAGGTTCCGGGGATGTTCCACAGATATCAAACTCGACCTCAATAGGTGGATTAACTTCCTCAACAACTTGATTGACTACCACGTTCTCACTTTTGTTCACTAAACGTAGTAATAATGCCATGTTTAAAATGATGCGCGATATAAAACATGATGCTTGACGATGGATGCAAAAGTTAGTAACTTGAATACAACTTTCCTTCACGGTACAGTTGCAAACCAACAACTGAATAAACCTTTTCATAAACTCAAACACTTACTTTAATTGCCAAGGATCATTATATGCTAATGACCCAAGGTCATCACTCAATCCCAAATTCAAACAAAACCTAAATCATTAGGGTTTACTATTTGTTTTTATTAATTAATAACTAATTAATAATTATGAAATAAATCAACTTTCTCCAAATGAGCTCAACATTTTTGTGAAGACTCATCACATGATAACTAAGTGGCAAAACAATTTTCATAATTTTTGGATAATTATTTAAGCCTAGAAAAATCATGGAAACCCATTTATTAATTACTTTGAGCAATTTTTATCACATTCAAAATGTACTGAAAAGTAACATTTAATATTTTTTCTAAATAGTTTACATCTCAGAGAGGTCACACAAAAATTTTCATAATTTTTGGAGCTCTATTTAATTCTACACAAAATAAACAAAATATAGCACTATTTAAACAATTCTGAAAATAGAAAATTCATTTTCAAACTAACTGTCACTGACAGAGTGACCCCACATGTCAGCACAGTACTCCCGCACTGACCACGGCGGTGAGGCTTGCTGACCGGCGATTTCTCACCGACGGTGAGGTCTCCGACGACGACGAAGGTACCATCGTGATCCCTACGACAAGGCGCACCTATTGGTGGCACTAATTGCACCAATCGCTGCACAACTCGAGCTCGATGCCGGCCATGGCGGACACGGCGGTGCGACTGCGCTACTCCGGTGAAGTGAGGCAGGTAGCGGTTAAACAAAACGCTTGGGAGGACTCAGTGGCTCCCCCCAGACACGCCCGAGCTGAAAGAGGAACCGGAGGAGTAACAGAGGAGCTCGTCGTCGATCAAGGCAGGTACGGCGGCTCAGCTGGTGTCGACGGCGGTGCTCCGGTGGCTGCGGTGGACAAAAAGGTCACCCAACAAGACACAAAGGATCATGGCAACATGGCGAAGCTGGAGCTACGCTGAGCAAGAGCAAAGACGCACCATAGAGTGCTGGCCATGGTGACGCGCACTCTACGGCGATGCTGCCGGCCGCGAGGAAGAAAGGCAACGCGTAGCGTTTCCCGACGGAGTTAGGCTGCTAGAACTAGTTAGCTGGGTTCGCAAGGAGCAGGCAGAGCTATGACAGGCTTTGCTACAACTGCGTGGACGTTACGGCGACAGCACGAGCTCATCGAAGCTGGCGGTGACGACGGGAAAAGCAGAGGAGAAGGGAGAAGAACGACGACGACGCAGGCTTTATAGCGCGGCCAAGAAGCAAGGCGAAGCCACGCAATAGCCTTCCCCTTCCAGCTCAAAGCCGGAGATGGCCACGGGCGCGACTGGAAGCCGTCGGAAGCTCACCGACGGTGAGGTGTCGCCCACTGACACTGTTCACAATATTTACCGAATTGCCACTCGTCTAATTTCTCAAATTGCTCCCAAATTTGTATGGTAACTCAAAAATCTCCAAAAACAAAAGTTGTTCCAAATTCAAAGTTCTAAAACTTTGCTTTAATAACCATACCCAAATTGTGTCTATATTTTGAAATGCAAGTTTAAAATCAAAAGGGGACACTTTTAGAACTTATCGCCTTTTCAAATTACTTCAAATTTTATATAACAACTTTGAAAACTCCAAAAACCAACTTTGTACAAATTGACAAACTCTACACTTTTTATTTTAGGCTGAACCCCAAAATGTGTTTAGATTTTGAATTAGGTTTTCAGGGTAGAATTTAAATGCTGAAAATTAGGGTTTTCGGAAATTCCAAATCAATACAAAGATTTTGAACTTGATTCAATCCATACAAGTCAACACATATAACATAAAAGTAAACTTGTTTTAGTGGATGCATATCAAAGTTTTCACTAACACATGAATGATGTCCGATGCATATGATGACATGGCATGTTTTAGGGTTTAAAACACCAGAGGTGTTACAATCTTTCCCCCTAAAAGAAATCTCGTCCCGAGATTTAAAGTCCGAGGGTAAGTAATGGAAAAGGAAATGTGTCAAACACATTAACTTTCAAGTTGTTCATAAAACAACAAGAGTTGACTTGAAATTGTAAACGAGATCAAAAGATAGTTGTAAGGGACAAAGGATTTAGTAACTTCAATGGAATGATGGAACATGAATTCCAAATGAGAGTTCCAAGATGAATGAATCACATTAATTGCAAAGCTATAATGGATCATGACCACATACCTCGATACCAGCGAGCGCCCAGCAGTATTTCCTTATGGCTGCAGTCCACGGGAGACCCCAGGTTTCGACGCGGCACCGTAAATCATGGATCATGGCACCACCATAGGGCACAACTAAAGTAACTCACAAGTAACACTTGTCAAGCTAGCAAAATCAAGGAACTAGCATGTGTTGCATTAGGAGAGACCAAGACATGACACATGCATAGGTTTGAGAATTCAAGGATTAGTCCCAAGTTTCAACATTGAGTAGATGGGGAAAAATTAAAGTGCATAAAGAAATTCCCAAAGATGTGGAACTTATGAGCAAGTACAATCAAAGAGTGGTTTACTAGCAAAGCTTGGTACATGATCAATTTCATTGGGACAAAATAACTATAACAAGTATAAGCCATTCCCTGAATGGAAGGAGGAAGTTTTAAACATCATTATATGTCAACTTTATATGAATGATTATAACTGGAATATGTGCAGTGTTTCATTAATGACATGATGCATGAACGATTCTTACGTTACTAAACATCAAAGCTCCTATGGTACATAAACAATAGTTCTTATTATATAGGGCAAAATAAGATTACTACTCCACCACACAAAACCTTTTTTAATCAAATAAGGAATGGCGAGAATGAATTAAGATAAGTCAGAAGCAATTTGGACCAAATTAACATGTTAAATTTATTTATCCCAAATCATTTTGAAGTTTTGTAAAATAATACCACAAAAACCTTTGTAATGGCCGCTCTGATACCATTCTGTGGTAGAACCTCCTAAATTATAGGGCCCACATGCACCTGTCACTGTCCAATGACCTCTGACGACTATGCATATGTTCCCGGTAACTTAAGAAGACTATCGGGTGTCCCCAAGGAACCTCGAATCATCCACAATTTTTCCGCGCATGATCCATTACAGAGTCATTGCAGTATTACAATAGTTTATTCATTAATATACATCAGAGTAAAATAGCGGAAGTCTTACAATAACTTAGTTTACAAAACAGTTATTTCACAAACTAAGTACGATTATTATTACAAACCATAGTAGTGGGGTGGTATTAGTAACATAAACATAACACGCAAAGAAAGTGCCCTGCCCAAGGACCACACATTTACCTGTCATCTTTGATTTGAAAAAAGAGTCATGCAGCACGGTCCAAAGCAGACCTACTCATGAGACTCACCTGCAACAAGGGTTTAACGAACGCTGAGTACAAAAGTACTCAACAAGACTTAACCGAAGTAAAAACTGATAAGACTTAGGAATACAGGCTAAGGGATTCAAGGTAAGACTTTAGCAAGATTCAAAGTTCTTTTGCGTAAAAGCTCTATAAAAAGATTCTTTCAACATTTAATTCTTCATAAAGACCATATATGAATTTGCCATGATCCGTAATGAGATCATGAACTTCATATCAAACTCTTTCTCAAATCCAACTCAAGTTTCATTTATTAACTACGATGATGAACAGTGAGTTGAGTCTCCATAACCGAGGAGCAACGACGATTCAAACCGATTATAACCCAGCTGGGGATTCCCAACCACACGACATATGCATGTCCCTGACCTACATATACCAACCCACCCTTAGATCCTCTAAAACAAGAACGGGTCCGCGCCACCCGAGAATACAGTACTCTACCAATCCAGCCCATTGCCACGTGGGTACATGCTACTCTTGCCATCTCTCCACTCCTAGTGCGCGAGTAGCCATTCTCGTAATAGAATAGCCGAGTTAAAGCTTACCAGAGTATGTGGCTAGTACTACAAAGTCTCACCTCATGCAATTCAACAACAGATGGTTCTTAATCGACACAGGTGGAAGGAACCCGCTCATAAGACATCCATGTCTTGTGGCTCTCATACACCGAGTCCGCCCGGTCTAGATTTATTACTCCACATGATTATACCTCAAGATAACATAAATACCCAAACATCCATTTATATCTCGTGGGTGACAGGTAATCACCTGACTTCTATCGGTCTAAGTATGGCTAAGCATAATTAGACATTTCTCGGATTGAAACGGGTAACAATGTTGATATGGAAAAACAAGGTTGGTAATGCACCAATTAGGTTTTCATTCAACTCCTAATCACTTAATGCAGTATTGAAAAGCAAAAGCGATATAAATTTGTAAAACACAAGGTAGGTTTAAATGCATCCGGAGCTTGCCTTGATTGTCGGAAAAGTCAGGTTCCGGGGATGTTCCACAGATATCAAACCCAACCTCAACAGGTGGATTAACTTCCTCAATAACTTGATTGACTACCATGTTCTCACTTTTGTTCGCTACACATAGTAATAATGCCATGTTTAAAATGATGCGCGGTATAAAAAATGATGCTTGACGATGGTTGCAAAAGTTAGTAACTTGAATACAAGTTTCCTTCGCGGTACAGTTGCAAACCAACAACTGAATAAACCTTTTCATAAACTCAAACACTTACTTTAATTGCCAAGGATCATTATATGCTAATGACCCAAGGTCATCACTCAATCCCAAATTCAAACAAAACCTAAATCATTAGGGTTTACTATACGTTTTTATTAATTAATAACTAATTAATAGTTATGAAATAAATCAACTTTCTCCAAATGAGCTCAAAATTTTTGTGAAGACTCATCATATGATAACTAAGTGGCAAAACAATTTTCATAATTTTTGGATAATTATTTAAGCCTAGAAAAATCATGGAAACCCATTTATTAATTAATTTGAGCAATTTTTATCACATTCAAAATGTACTGAAAAGTAACTTTTAATATTTTTGCTAAATAGTTTACATCTCAGAGAGGTCACACAAAAATTTTCATAATTTTTGGAGCTCTATTTAATTCTACACAAAATAAACAAAACACAGCACTATTTAAACAATTCTGAAAATAGAAAATTCATTTTCAAACTAACTGTCACTGACAGAGTGACCCCACATGTCGGCACAGTACTCCCGCGCTGACCACGGCGGTGAGGCTTGCTGACCGGCGATTTCTCGCCGACGGCGAGGTCTCCGGCGACGGCGAAGGTACCATCGTGATCCCTACGACAAGGCGCACCTATTGGTGGCACTAATTGCACCAATCGCTGCACAACTCGAGCTCGATGCCGGCCATGGCGGACACGGCGGTGCGGCTGCGCTACGTCGGTGAAGTGAGGCCGGTAGCAGTTAAACAAAATGCTTGGGAGGACTCAGTGGCTCACCCCACACACGCCAAAGCTAAAAGAGGAACCGGAGGAGTAACAGAGGAGCTCGTCGTCGATCAAGGCAGGTACGGCGGCTTAGCTGGTGTCGACGGCGGTGCTCTAGTGGCTGCAGTGGACAAAAAGGTCACCCAACAAGACACAAAGCATCATGGCAACATGGCGAAGCTGGAGCTACGCTGAGCAAGAGCAAAGACGCACCATAGAGTGCTGGCCACGGTGACACGCACTCAACGGTGATGCTGCCGGCCGCGAGGAAGAAAGGCAACGCGCAGCGTTTCTCGACGGAGTCAGGCTGCTAGAACTGGTTATCTCGGTTTGCAAGGAGCAGGCGGAGCTGTGATAGGCTTTGCTGTGACTACGTGGACGCTACGGCGACAGCACGAGCTCATCGGAGCTGGCGGTGACGACGGGAAAAACAGAGGAGAAGAAAGGGAGAAGAACAGCGACGGCGCAGGCTTTATAGCACGGCCGAGAAGCAAGGAGAAGCCACGCAACAGCCTTCCCCAACCAGTATGAAGTTGGAGATGGCCACGGGCATGACTGGAAGCCGTCGGAAGCTCACCGACGGTGAGGTGTCGCCCGCTGACACTGTTCATAATATTTACCGAATTGCTACTCATTTAATTTCTCAAATTACTCCCAAATTTGTATGGTAACTCAAAAATCTCCAAAAACAAAAGTTGTTCCAAATTCAAAGTTCTAAAACTTTGCTTTAATAACCATACCCAAATTGTGTCTATATTTTGAAATGCAAGTTTAAAATCAAAAGGGGACACTTTTAGAACTTATCGCCTTTTCAAATTACTTCAAATTTTATATAACAACTTTGAAAACTCCAAAAACCAACTTTGTACAAATTGACAAACTCTACACTTTTTATTTTAGGCTAAACCCCAAAATGTGTTTAGATTTTGAATTAGGTTTCCAGGGTAGAATTTAAATGCTGAAAATTAGGGTTTTCGGAAATTCCAAATCAATACAAAGATTTTGAACTTGATTCAATCCATACAAGTCAACACATATAACATAAAAGTAAACTTGTTTTAGTGGATGCATATCAAAGTTTTCACTAACACATGAATGATGTCCAATGCATATGATGACATGGCATGTTTTAGGGTTTAAAACACCAGAGGTGTTACAATCTTTCCCCCTAAAAGAAATCTCGTCCCGAGATTTAAAGTCTGAGGGTAAGTAATGGAAAAGGAAATGTGTCAAACACATTAACTTTCAAGTTGTTCATAAAACAACAAGAGTTGACTTGAAATTGTAAACGAGATCAAAAGACAGTTGTAAGGGATAAAGGATTTAGTAACTTCAATGGAATGATGGAACATGAATTCCAAATGAGAGTTCCAAGATGAATGAATCACATTAATTGCAAAGCTATAATGGATCATGACCACAGACCTCGATACCAGCGAGCGCCCAGCAGTATTTCCTTATGGCTACAGTCCACGAGAGACCCTAGGTTTCGACGCGGCATCGTAAATCATGGATCATGGCACCACCATAGGGCACAACTAAAGTAACTCACAAGTAACACTTGTCAAGCTAGCAAAATCAAGGAACTAGCATGTGCTGCATTAGGAGAGACCAAGACATGACACATGCATAGGTTTGAGAATTCAAGGATTAGTCCCAAGTTTCAACATTGAGTAGATGGGGAAAAATTAAAGTGCATCAAGAAATTCTGAAAGATGTGGAACTTATGAGCAAGTACAATCAAAGAGTGGTTTACTAGCAAAGCTTGGTACATGATCAATTTCATTGGGATAAAATAACTATAACAAGTATAAGCCATTCCCTGAATGGAAGGAGGAAGTTTTAAACATCATTATATGTCAACTTCATATGAATGATTATAACTGGAATATGTGTAGTGTTTCATTAATGACATGATGCATGAACGATTCTTACGTTACTAAACATCAAAGCTCCTATGGTACATAAACAATAGTTCTTATTATATAGGCATAATAAGATTACTACTCCACCACACAAAACCTTTTTTAATCAAATAAGGAATGGCGAGAATGAATTAAGATAAGTCAGAAGCAATTTGGACCAAATTAACATGTTAAATTTATTGATCCCAAATCATTTTGAAGTTTTGTAAAATAATACCACAAAAACCTTTGTAATGGCCGCTCTGATACCATTCTATGGCAGAACCTCCTAAATTATAGGGCCCACATGCACCTGTTAGTGTCCAATGACCTCTGACGACTATGCATATGTTCCCGGTAACTTAAGAAGACTGTCGGGTGTCCCCAAGGAACCTCGAATCATCCATGATTTTTCCGCGCATGATCCATTACAGAGTCATTGCAGTATTACAATAGTTTATTCATTAATATACATTAGAGTAAAATAGCGGAAGTCTTACAATAACTTAGTTTACAAAATAGTTGTTTCACAAACTAAGTACGATTATTATTACAAACCATAGTAGTGGAGTGGTATTAGTAACATAAACATAACACGCAAAGAAAGTGCCCTACCCAAGGACCACACATTTACTTGTCATCTTTGATTTGAAAAAAGTGTCATGCAGCACGGTCCAAAGCAGACCTGCTCATGAGACTCACCTGCAACAAGGGTTTAACGAACCCTGAGTACAAAAGTACTCAACAAGGCTTAACCGAAGTAAAAACTGATAAGACTCAGGAATACAGGCTAAGGGATTCAAGGTAAGACTTTAGCAAGATTCAAAGTTCTTTTGCGTAAAAGCTCTATAAAAAGATTCTTTCAACATTTAATTCTTCATAAAGACCATATATGAATTTACCATGATCCGTAATGAGATCATGAACTTGATATCAAACTCTTTCTCAAATCCAACTCAAGTTTCATTTATTAACTACGATGATGAACAGTGAGTTGAGTCTCCATAACCGAGGAGCAACGACGATTCAAACCGATTATAACCCAGCTGGGGATTCCCAACCACACGACATATGTAGGTCCCTGACCTACATATACCAACCCACCCTTAGATCCTCTAAAACAAGAACGGGTCCGTGCCACCTGAGAATACAGTACTCCACCAATCCAGCCCATTGCCACGTGGGTACATGCTACTCTCGCCATCTCTCCACTCCTAGTGCATGAGTAGCCATTCTCGTAATAGAATAGCCGAGTTAAGGCTTACCGGAGTATGTGGCTAGTACTACAAAGTCTCACCTCATGCAATTCAACAACGGATGGTTCTTAATCGACACAGGTGGAAAGAACCCGCTCACAAGACATCCATGTCTTGTGGCTCTCATACACCGAGTCCGCCCGGTCTAGATTTATTACTCCACATGATTATAGCTCAAGGTAACAAGGTTGATATGGAAAAACAAGATTGGTAATGCACCAATTAGGTTTTCACTCAACTCATAATCACTTAATGCAGTATTGAAAAGCAAAAGTGATATAAATTTGTAAAACACAAGGTATGTTTAAATGCATCTGGGGCTTGCCTTGATTGTCGAAAAAGTCAGGTTCCGGGGATGTTCCACAGATATCAAACTCAACCTCAACAGGTGGATTAACTTCCTCAACAACTTGATTGACTACCACGTTCTCACTTTTGTTCACTAAACATAGTAATAATGCCATGTTTAAAATGATGCGCGATATAAAACATGATGCTTGACGATGGATGCAAAAGTTAGTAACTTGAATACAACTTTCCTTCATGATACAGTTGCAAACCAACAACTGAATAAACCTTTTCATAAACTCAAACACTTACTTTAATTGCCAAGGATCATTATATGCTAATGACCCAAGGTCATCACTCAATCCCAAATTCAAACAAAACCTAAATCATTAGGGTTTACTATTTGTTTTTATTAATTAATAACTAATTAATAATTATGAAATAAATCAACTTTCTCCAAATGAGCTCAACATTTTTGTGAAGACTCATCACATGATAACTAAGTGGCAAAACAATTTTCATAATTTTTGGATAATTATTTAAGCCTAGAAAAATCATGGAAACCCATTTATTAATTACTTTGAGCAATTTTTATCACATTCAAAATGTACTGAAAAGTAACATTTAATATTTTTTCTAAATAGTTTACATCTCAGAGAGGTCACACAAAAATTTTCATAATTTTTGGAGCTCTATTTAATTCTACACATGTTGACACCGTTTTTTGCACGTGTCAAAATGATCAGAGTGGGCTAATCGGTAGGAGGAAAGTTACTGTATACGCTGACAACCGATGAAAATCAGCTTGTAAAGATGGTTGCCGATGAATGGTGGTGATCGATGGAAAGGTTGATTTAGACTCGGGCGTTGCCGATAAGGTTGGAGATGTTATTGTCGATGCCGATGAAGGAAGGCTTGAAGACTACTGCCGATGAAACAGGAAGTATGCCGATGGAAAGGAGGTCGGTGAGAATTCCATCGTAATTAAGGCAGACAGGGAAATAGATAGGAGTTAATTTCCTTTTTTATGTTTATTAGAGTATGATTCATGTAAGAGTCATGTGTTTTCTTAGATATGGACTTGGTGTCCTAATCGTATTTGGTTATGTCTCTTTAGATCAGGGTATAAATATAGATTGAGGGGCAATGTAAGAGATATATCAATCAATATCAAAACCAATTTTTACTCCTATTTGCATCTACTTACTTTTCGGTGACTTCGTCAATTTGTATACTTTTTTTTTCTTTTTACGAGTTCTCATTGATTCGGCGAGCTGCATCGCTTCAGTGCGACCTTCGGCGATTCTCGAGTTCCGCGTGAGTACCTCTTGGCCGTGACTTCCGGGCGTATCGCTGTTGTCAGGACCAAAGTGCTCGTATCTTCATCCTTGTCGATTAACAGGTCAAATCGACTGGCACGCTTTGGATATCGATTCGGGTATTAGCCCTTTGTGTTTGCAGATCCACTTTTGCATCAACACATCTTTTGGCACGCTCGGTGGGACCAATCAATCCGATCAATATGTTCAATTCCGAGATCGATTCGGGGAACATTATCGCGGTATCAGAAGAAGATCTTAAGGAAGAGCAGAGGCAGGCTATGGAAAAGGCTGTAGAACAATACAGGCAGCTTTGTCTGAAATCGTTTAGCCTGAACAAGAGTGGACAAGTCATCCAGAAGCAAGATTTGCCGTTGCCTCGACAGGTTACCTTTGACTCCAATCCTGGTAAACTTCAAGAGATGGTTAATTCTGCAGTAAATCATGCTTTGATTAATCATTCCAATGTGCTGTCCAATACTGTTCATAATGCTGTGGTTCGAACTCTCAAAGAAGGACAAGCATCACCGCATTATGTTGGGCCTGCCTATCACCAACCAGAGCCGGCATCTGTCAATACTCCATCGGCTCCCTCGGCCGTTGTGGGTACAGAAGTTACTTCCCCTCCAGTATTGGCAGGCTTACCTAATATTCAATCTACACCGATACGATCAGATCAGGTACTACCAGGAGGACGAGTTCAGCTTAATACAGATCTATTGGCATTAGCTATGTCAGGCCCTGTGTCTCAGAATAGCCAGATTCCTACTAATTGGTGGGGATATGGTATGCCTCCGGAGTCATCTGCTTTCAATCCTGGGTTACCTCAAGTGTTTGATGCAGCAGGAAAAGCTCCTATACCATCGGCTGTTTCATCGATGGCTCAAGTGCCTCAATATGCCATAGCAACTATTGTGCAGCCAACTCCCGGAGGTTTCCAGATGCCTTTGGTTCAAATACCCAATTCAAGTCCATCGGCAAGCTTACTGCCGATGCAGCAGAAAGCCCCTGCTATGAGTCAAACTAGGGTTCAGTTCATGCCTCAAGCTGGTTATAATTATCCAACAATGTCAGTAAATTACCAGCCATCGGTAAGTTTTGTACCGATGAGTTCTAATAATGGTTGGTCAGGACAACCTGTTCAACATACAGTTCAGCAAAATCAGCAGGTTGCAGGAATTCAACAAGATCATATGCAAGCTGGTTTCCAGAATCAAGCATCGGCAGCACAGCCGATGAATCTTTTCCAGCAGGTTAATGGACCGCAAGTAACGACAAATATGCCGATTGCTGGAGATCGTGGTCCACAAAGATATGTGGAGGGATATCAGTAGGCACCTCCTGTAGAAATTCAGCCAGTTCATCAGCAGGAGGCTGATGCTTTGTGGGCCGATAAGATAGCAGAAATTATGAGGGATCAGTTTGGGATAAAGCCCAAGGTCAATACTTATTCTTATCGGACTCCATACCCTCCTGCATATGACTTGATTCCTCTTCCAAATCGGTACAAGGTACCAGATTTCACTAAATTCTCTGGGCAAGACGATACATCAACAATGGAACACGTCAATCGCTTCATTATTCAATGTGGAGAGGCAGCTAGCAGAGATGAATTAAGAGTTCGATTATTTTTATCATCTTTGTCTGGATTGGCATTTACATGGTTCATTTCATTACCACCAAATTCTATTATTACTTAGGCTGATCTAGAGAAACAATTTCATAAGTATTTCTTTGCTGGAATCCATGAAAAGAAGCTTACCGATTTAGTAAAATTGAGACAGCGTAATGATGAATCGGTAGAAAGCTTTGTGCAAAGGCTACGAGATGTAAAAAATAAGTGCTACAGCCTGGTGCTGGATGATCGGCAGCTTGCCGATCTGGCTTTCCAAGGGTTATTGCCACATCTTAAAGACAGATATGCTTCTCAGGAGTTTGAAAGCCTCAGTCATCTTGTGCAAAGGATCTCTGATCAAGATACTAGGGTTTTTGAACCTAAAAAGAATTGGAGTAAAAAAGTATCATTTGTTGAAGAAGTAGGAGATTCTGATTCTGATGAAGAACCAGTTATCGGCTTAGCTGAGTGGGTTAAGAATAAAAAGCCGATATCTTGTCCCTTTGGTCAGAAAGAGCCAGAAAAGTTTACCTTTGATATCACCAAGGCCGACAAGATATTTGATCTTCTGCTTCAAGAGGGCCAAATTAAGCTGTCACCTAATCATGTGATCCCATCGGCAGAAGAGTTGAAGAAAATCTTGTACTGCAAATGGCACAATGCAACTTCACACAGTACAAATGAGTGCAAGGTATTCAGGCAACAGTTACAATCGGCTATTGAATCTGGGAGAATTAAGTTTGGTACTTCCAAGGCCCAGAAGCCGATGAAAATTGATCAACACCCTTTTCCAGCAAATACGTTGGAGGCCAAAGGGAAGACCAAGGTATTGACGTCAGAGGCTACTGAGAAAAACGCATCAGTAGATCCCCAACATCGGATAACTACCGATGATGCAAAAAGTAAGGGTTTGCTGGGAGAAAGCAGTAGTTCCAAAAATCCTCCTCGACCTGGCATTGTGGTTACTCATCGAAGGCAGCAGGAGGGTTGGTGTCAGCGTAATGACCGATATCGACAACAGCAAGAAGTGAGACGTCGGGAAGAATGGAATCGGCATAAAGATCATTGGAGGTGCCCGTTTTTCATCCATTGCTAGGAAGAAGGTATTAAATTGCCAACTGTTGAAAATTGCCCTGAGTGCAATGGTTATTATGGGGTCAATCGGTCAGAAAGGAGGTTTCAACCTGGCAATTAGGGTTTATTTATCAATGAGCCGATCAGAGGCAGAGCATCAGTGCATGATCGGCTGGGGGGCAGACTTAGTGTACATGAAAGGCTTGGTAAACGCACTAGATATTTTCCAAGGAATCAAGAGGAGCTTGAGGAAATGGCAAACGCAAGAGTTCCTGATGAGGAAATATTCTACAGGGACCCTAATATACGCCGTGTAGAATCAACTAGGACCTGTTATCAGCCGGTTTGGAAAACCAAGTTTCCTCGATGGTGCCCGGAGGGTCTGACAAAGACATAGAGAAGGAGGATGCAACGTGAGCGTCAGGAGGATTTATACCAAGAGGAAAATTCCTCCAATGAGAGGTCCGGTCATCAGCAGTGGCAGGTAAAACACAAAAATAAGGGTCCATCGGCAGATGTTAATATGGTATTCATGTTGCCGATGGAGTTTTTGGCACTATCTGATAATGAGGAAGAAGTTGTTCTCTCTGATCAAGTAGCTCAGTTGACACTAGATCCAATGATAGCTGTTTTTGAGAAACCTATCGATGACGAGAGACAGCAACTTAAGGCTTTGTTTGTGAAAGGCAGAGTTGATGGGCAGCCTGTATCTAAGGTACTTATCGACGGAGGGGCTGCGATTAATATTATGCCCTATGTGATGTATCGGAAACTTGGTAAGGGAGATCAAGACTTGACCAAAACCGATATGATGCTGAAGGATTTTGAAGGCAATGTGTCACCGGCTAAAGGGGCAGTATGCGTTGAATTGACCATCGGCAGCAAAACCTTGCCGACAACTTTCTTTGTTATTAATGGCAAGGGTGCATATAATCTGCTTCTAGGGAGGGATTGGATTCATGCTAATTGTTGTGTTCCTTCTACAATGCATCAATGTCTCGTACAGTGGATTGGGGATAAGATTGAGGTTGTCCCTGGTGATTCTTCTTATATCATCGCATCGGCAGAATCAGATACTTATGAGCGAACTAAATGCATATCAGGAGAAGTTTGGGAAAAAGAGTTCCTTAGAGTTGCTGATTATGAAATTCCACCGATCCAAGCAGTCGGTTCTGAAGAAGAGTTTTAATGGATAGGTTTGCCGATGATGGAAAATTAGGTCAAGGGTTCACATCGGCAGATGATTTAGTAGAAGTAGATATTGGTGATGGCGATAGGTCAAGACCTACTTTTATTAGTGCTAAGTTAGATTCCAAGTGTAAGCAGCGAATAACTGATTTGTTAAAAGAGTATAAAGATTGTTTTGCTTGGGATTATACTGAGATGCCTGGATTAGACCGATCGATAGTTGAACATCGGTTACCTATCAAATCTGGATTTTGGCCACATCAGCAGCCAGCGCGCCGATGCAACCCTAATATACTTCCTGACATTAAGGCCGAAATAACTAAATTAATTGAGGCAAAGTTTATTCGGCAGTGTCGATATGCAGAGTGGATCTCTAATGTGGTTCCTGTTTATAAGAAAAATGGAAAACTTCGTGTTTGTATTGATTTCAGGAATCTCAACAAAGCCACACCGATGGATGGCTATCCAATGCTAGTTGCTGATTTGTTGATTGATGCTGCAGCTGGACATCAAATTATCAGCTTCATGGATGGTAATGCAGGTTACAATCAAATATTCATGGCTGAAGAAGATATTCCCAAGACTGCTTTCAGATGTCCAGGCCATGTAGGTTTGTTTGAGTGGATAGTCATGACGTTTGGTTTGAAAAATGCCGGTGCTACTTATCAAAGAGCTATAAACTTTATTTTTCATGAATACATCGGCACATTGGTGGAGATCTACATTGATGATGTAGTGATTAAGTCTGGAGATATCATGAAACATCTAGCCGATCTACGAAAGATACTGGAGTGCACAAGAAAGCATGGATTGAAGATGAATCCTAATAAATGTGCATTTGGTGTATCGGCAGGTCAATTCTTGGGTTTTATGGTGCATCAGCGGGGCATCGAGATCAGTAGGAAGTCTATTGATGCAATTAACAAGGTGGTTGCTCCTGCCAATAAGACTGAATTGTAATCTTTAATCGGGAAGATTAATTTCATTAGAAGATTCATATCTAATCTGTCGGGTAAGATCAAGGCTTTCAGTCCATTACTTAAATTGAAAGCCGATCAAGAATTTTATGGGGAGCTGAGCAGCAGTTAGCCCTCGATGAAATTAAGAAATATTTAACAAATCCTCCAGTGCTAGTTCCACCTCAACACGGGAAGCCTTTCAGGTTGTATTTGTCAACTGATGATACCGTTATCGGTTCAGCTCTTATTCAAGAATTTGAAGGGAAAGAACTGCTGTTGTTTATTATTTGAGCAGAAGATTAGTGGATGCTGAGACGAGGTATTCGGCCATTGAAAAATTATGTCTGTGTTTATACTTTTCTTGTGTCAAATTAAGACATTATTTGTTATCTGCCGAATGTACGGTCATATGCAAAGACGACGTAGTCAAGTATATGCTGTCGATGCCGATATTAAGTGGTAGAATCGGTAAGTGGATTCTAGCATTGTCAGAATTTGAATCACGTTACGAATCGACTAAGGCAGTTAAGGGGTAGGTTATGGCTGATTTTGTCACTCAGCATTGTAATACAGTGGATTCTCTGGAGGTTGCTCCTTGGACACTTTTCTTCGATGGGTCCACATGTGGTGAAGGAGCAGGTATCGACATTGTGTTGATTTCACCTCAAGGAAGGAAGTATGAGTTTTCATTGCCGATTGTTGCTACATCGACAAACAATCAGGCTGAATACCAAGTCTTGATAAAAGGGTTAGAATTGCTAAAGGAGATACGTGCCGATGCTGTTGAAATCTTCGGTGATTCTATGCTACTTATAAATCAATTGGCTGGGATTTATAAATGCCGAAGTGAAGTTTTAATTTCATATTATGAAAGATGTTTGCAATTGTTGAAAGGATTTAGAGATTTTCGTCTTGAACATATTTCTCGACTGCATAATGAAGAGGCTAATCGGCTAGCTCAGCATGCTTCAGGGTATCAGCCTATTCGGGAAGTGCTGACATCAGCAGTTGATACCGATGACTGGAGAAAGGAGATTGTCGATTATTTAAAGGATCCATGTAAAAAGGTTGAAAGACATATAAGGTTCCAAGCTACCAAGTATGTGCTCCTCGATGATGAATTATATTACCGAACTACAGATGGAGTTTTACTCAGATGTGTTAGCAGTGATGAATCGAAAAGCTTGATGGGTGAAATTCATGAAGGAGTGTGTGGAGCGCATCAATCGGCTTTCAAGATGAAGTGGATGATCAGAAGGAATGGATACTATTGGCCGACTATTCTTGAAGATTGTTTTAAATATTTTAAAGGATGTCAGGAGTGTCAAAAGTTTGGTAATATTCAAAGAGCGCCTGCATCGACTATGAACCCTATAATTAAACCTTGGCCGTTCCGGGGATGGGCTATCGATCTCATCGGTCAGATTTATCCGCCATCGAGCAAAGGACATAAATTTATTCTGGTTGCTACCGATTATTTCACAAAATGGGTTGAGGCGATTCCTTTAAAAAAGGTGACATCGGCTAATATGATTGATTTTGTGAAAGAGCATATTGTTTACCGATTTGGTATTCCTCAAACTATCACTACTGATCAGGGTACTATGTTTACATCGGGAGAATTTGATGAGTTTGCTGTCGGTATGGGAATTAAAGTTTTAAATTCTTCTCCATATTATGCTCAAGCCAATGGTCAGGCTGAGGCTTCTAACAAAGGGATCATCAAACTCATTAAGCGCAAAATTAAAGAAAATCCTAAGAGGTGGCATACGATATTAAATGAAGCCTTGTGGTCATATCGGATGTCATGTCATGGTGCAACCAAAGTAACGCCTTATCAGTTAGTATATGGACACGACGCAGTATTGCCTTGGGAAATTAAAACTGGCTCTAGGCGAATACGTTTTCAAAATCAGCTGACAACCAATGATTATGATACTCTTATGAAGGATGAGTTGGAAGATGTGGCGGGTCATCGGTTAAGGGCCTTGGTTAGCATCGAAGAAAATAAGAAAAGAGTAGCCAGATGGTATGACAAGAAGGTGAAGGTAAAAGAGTTTGCCGATGGAGATCTGGTCTGGAAATTGATTTTACCGATTGGGACTAAAAGTTCAAAGTTTGGAAAGTGGTCTCCTAATTGGGAAGGTCCATATCGGATAAATCAGTCTGTTCCTGGTAACGCATACATTCTAGAAACCCTCGAAGGGGTTGTGTTTCCCAGAGCATTAAATGGAAAATATTTAAAGAAATATTACCCTAGTATCTAGATGGATGCATAAAAGTATAAGTGCCGATAACAGTCCTATCGGCTAGAATTATACAAGGATTGTCAATGTCTCATAAAGTGCCGAGGCAATAGACAAGATTTACAAGTTTAACAAGGATTGGATGGCCAATATCGCACGCAGGCGAATCTGGTCGGCTTCCTTCATTTCTTTGATGTCTTCATCGGTAGCACCCTCCACTGGCTTGAGTTTTTTCTTCATGGCCAAGGCTTTGCGAGCCTGGATGTCTCTTTCTTGCTGAAGAGCCTTGATGTCATCGGGTAGCTGGCTTTCTTCTTGTTGGGCATGAGTTAAGGCTGCCTCAACTTCTTTCAATTCAGCCAATAGAGCCGTCCTCTTTGCCGATAAATCTAAGATTTTCTGCTTAAGTTCAGCGCCCGAAGTCTGCAAGTTGCCGATGCCCTTGTGCTTCTCATCGGCAATCTGTTTCAGTTGTAGCATCTCTTCTTTGAGTTGAGCCTGAGCTGCTCTATCGGCAATGCGTTGAGCAGCCCGTTGATATTGTAGTTGGCGGCTTTCTAAATGGGCTGCTGGAAAAAGTGCTTCTTCAACATCGGCAGGGACCTGGCCACGGATTGTTTTGAAAATTGCCTTTGCGGGGTCCGAATCATCTACCAGTTGGGCGGTATCCTGCTGTAACAAGTCCAGGAGAGCTTCCAACTTGGACTTAATTTCTGCCGATATTGTTCCTAGTGCAAGGGAAGAACTTGCTTCCTCTCCATCATCATCAGAAACGTCAATGGCAAAGGAAAATAGGCTGTTTGGGGAGTCTTGTTCCTGAGGAAAAAGAAAAAGAGGTTAGTTAAGGATGAGTATGAATATTATAAATCGACTAGGTCAATTGGCTTACCTGTTTCAAGGCAATTTCCTGTGCTTGGCTGGAGGAAGCAGCCTGGAGTGTGCCATGTGGAGGATCGGCTGAGCTTGCCGATGGGATATCCTCTGTGGCCTCATCGGTGGTTGGCCCTTGGGGTATGATGGCCGATGGTATGTCCTGTACAGGAGGATTGACTGTTTGCTCAGTTGCATTGGTTGATTCTGGCCGGCTTGCAGACGTTGGGGCAGGTGTGGGGATCGGCATGGACTTTTGTCATTTTGGCTGTGCCTCGGCATCTGTTAAGGCTTTGCGCTTTGCTTGGGCCTCAGTAACGGTTGGCTGGGGGCATCGGCACTTGTTGGCTGTGGAGCTTGAACATCTGGTACGCTTGCCGATGTACCCATTTGTTGCTACAAAACAAGTGTAAGGTATGATATTTAACAGATAAAATGTGAGAATCGAAGGAATACCTCTGAAGGTTTGTCAGAGGTAGTGGTGCTTGATGTCGGAAGAATTGCCGATGACGATCCAGCAGAGGCTCTTACACCCTGATGATTAATGTTAATACAGTTTGTGATCGGCATGAGTGGAAATAAACAGGGTTGTTACCTTAAATGCCTTGATCAGGGTTGTAGCAGCAGCCAATGGAGTGGCCCTAGCTGTAGCCAATTTGGACTTGGAGGTAATAGTCTTGGCGCGGGTCTTCTGGTGAGTCAAAGCAGCTAAGGTGGGGGCGTTGTAGCCGATCGATGATATCGGGGAAACAGGCCGAAGATCGAAGGGTTTCCCACTTTTGCTCATAGATGGTGCTGGGTTGTTAACCTGTTACGAGAAAGTTAGTCACCGATATATGAAAGGAAAAAGCACAAGGGAGTTAAAAGAAACTTACTGCATCATCGGGAATGGCGTATTCAGGGTCGATCATGTGCCGATATGTGTGAGCAGATGTTGCAAACAGGTGTTCCCTCCACTCTCGCCACCATTGCTTATATGATTCGGTGATGAAAGATACTGGTGTCCAGTTGGATAGATCGACATCTGCAGTATCGACATCGGGGGAGAGTTGCACTACCCTGTTCCAATCTGTTCCGCAGGTGATTGTTTCTCTGGGTTTGACCACATCGGCAAAACAAAGTTTGATTGGCAGTTGCCCAAAAGCCAATTAACGGGATACTGCCGATGGGTTGTAAAATTCATACGTGATATTGGTATTTTCCCGCTACCGAATGTGTTTACTGGGATTGCCCTGGGAGTAATAATGGCCATCATGAGTTCATTATCCTGATTCAGAGTGTCATCGGCAAAGTTGAAAAGAAGGGGGAATCTGTTTTCTTCGTCAATATAAGGTACCCAGGCCCTATGGTCACGAGAAAGACCATTGTACAAGCTTTGGAAGAATCTACCGATCTGGTCTTCATTGGCCTCTGTTCCAGGGAGGACAATTATGGCTTCACCAAAATTGAGGGGTGAGCGTGTTGCCGATTCCTCGTCCCCAAGCACGTGGTTTTCAGCAATTTCTCGTGGGAATTGTTGGGCAAAGAAGTCCCATTGTAAGCGTTTGTGCATATGGGCATTCAGCCACATGTTGATAAACCACCATGGGCCTCCTAAGTTGCCGATAGGTTCGCCAAGCAAAAGTTTCTTAGACACTTGATGAAGAAGATGATAAGTAGAGCTCAATAGGTATCGGCCAAGAGGGAACCTTACACCATTGGCCAAGAGTTCAGCCGCGGGGAGGAAGGCGTTGGTTGGTCCTACTGATCGACCACAGAAGATAAATTTTTCTAACCACGTATTCAAGAATGTGGCATGTTCCCTCTGGTTAACTGTCCCGGTCCTCTAGCATTCTTGAATATATCCTGTCCAACCGCCGATGTTGCGGGTATTCACCCTATATTCAAATTTCCTGCCATAGATGGAGCCTTCATCGGGAGTTGAGATGTCCAAGCCAGTGAGCATGTTGACATCGGCAAGTGTGGGAGTAGCTGGGCCATGTCCAAACAGAAAAGTGTTTGTTGTGTCTGACCAGAAGTAAGTAGCTGCAATCATCATTGACTCATTCTTTTGCATATCGGCAATGGATAGCCTAATGCATTGGTCTAGCTTCCGTTCTACCCAGTGCACTTGCATCGATCTGTTGACCCTCAAGTACCAATCTTTCCACCCTTTGGTGGTTTTGGGCCAAGATCGGAATGTATCTTTCCATAAATTCAGAGAGAAATTTTGGGCTCTAAAAGGGATTCTGTTAACTTCTGCATTAATCAGATCAGTTGGATCTGGGTTGCCCATTGGTCCTAGGCATTGGACATGCGGCTGATCGGTTGGAATGACTAATTTGTTGCGAAGTTCCTAAGTTTAAGAGGATCCGAAGAACAAAGAAAAGGAGGAAAAATTACCAACTATATGAACTCACAAAGACCAGAGGAATCGAGGTAAAGAGTAACGGAAGTGGAACGAACCGCAGGAACGTCGAAGTTGATTGCCATTATCTTGAGGTGGATGGGGGAACGAGCTGGAGATTCGGGGTTGACGCTGAGTTCTTGTTGGTTGAGGCCGCGCAGTTGTTCGTCGGAGGCGCCGCCAGAGAGAGAATGCCAAAGATTGGAGTATGAGGGTAGAAGACAAGCGTTCCAGAGAGATCTATTTATAAGCCGCTTGGAGTAGGGGTATTCTGGACCTATTTCTATACCGCGTGCATATAGGTCGAGGTGGTTCAGATGGATATGGTAACTGTTCGCACGATAATTAAGGGATTGTACAGATGATTTGATGGCAAGTAATCATGACTTGGAAGAGATCTCGGTACAGGATATTTTAATTCTGTAAATGGCGGCATTATTATGTTAAGATCTTGCCGATGGGTTATTGTTTCGGTGTCTTAACCATAATCAGGGCAAGGGTGGTTGGAAATTGTGCGATATTTACTGAGGTGCGTGAATCAGGACTAGATTTGATTGGATTTGATAACAGATCAAGTTTTGGCTTGGAGGATGAGTTACGGTAATTGGGCGAAGGCAAACGTTATCTGGAGTAAATTTCGGAGCATTAATGGTTTTATACTCCGAAATTGGGGGGCATGTGTTGACACCGTTTTTTGCTTGTGTCAAAATGATCAGAGTGGGCTAATCGGCAGGAGGAAAGTTACTGTATACACTGACAACCGATGAAAATCAGCTTGTAAAGATGGTTGCCGATGAATGGTGGTGATCGATGGAAAGGTTGATTTAGACTCGGGCGTTGCCGATAAGGTTGGAGATGTTATTGTCGATGCTGATGAAGGAAGGCTTGAAGACTACTGCCGATGAAACAGGAAGTATGCCGATGGGAAGGAGGTCGGTGAGAATTCCATCATAATTAAGGCAGACAGGGAAATAGATAGGAGTTGATTTCCTTTTTTATGTTTATTAGAGTATGAATCATGTAAGAGTCATGTGTTTCCTTAGATATGGACTTGGTGTCCTAATCATATTTGGTTATGTCTCTTTAGATCAGGGTATAAATATAGATTGAGGGGCAATGTAAGAGATATATCAATCAATATCAAAACCAATTTTTACTCCTATTTGCATCTACTTACTTTTCGGCGACTTCGTCAATTTGTATACTTTTTTCTTTTTACGAGTTCTCATTGATTCGGCGAGCTGCATCGCTTTAGTGCGACCTTCGGTGATTCTCGAGTTCTGCGTGAGTACCTCTTGGCCGTGACTTCCGGGTGTATCGCTGTTGTCAGGACCAAAGTGCTCGTATCTTCATCCTTGTCGATTAACAGGTCAAATCGACTGGCATGCTTTGGATATCGATTCGGGTATTAGCCCTTTGTGTTTGCAGATCCACTTTTACATCAACAACACAAAATAAACAAAATATAGCACTATTTAAACAATTCTGAAAATAGAAAATTCATTTTCAAACTAACTGTCACTGACAGAGTGACCCCACATGTCAGCACAGTACTCCCGCACTGACCACGGCGGTGAGGCTTGCTGACCGGCGATTTCTCACCGACGACGAGGTCTCCGACGACGGCGAAGGTACCATCGTGATCCCTACGACAAGGCGCACCTATTGGTGGCACTAATTGCACCAATCGCTGCACAACTCGAGCTCGACGCCGGCCGTGGCGGACACGGCGGTGTGACTGCGCTACTCCGGTGAAGTGAGGCAGGTAGCGGTTAAACAAAACGCTTGGGAGGACTCAGTGGCTCACCCCAGACACGCCCAAGCTGAAAGAGGAACCGGAGGAGTAACAGAGGAGCTCGTCGTCGATCAAGGCAGGTACGGCGGCTCAGCTGGTGTCGACGGCGGTGCTCCGGTGGCTGTGGTGGACAAAAAGGTCACCCAACAAGACACAAAGGATCATGGCAACATGGCGAAGCTGGAGCTACGCTGAGCAAGAGCAAAGACGCACCATAGAGTGCTGGCCATGGTGACGCACACTCTACGGCGATGCTGCCGGCCGCGAGGAAGAAAGGCAACGCGTAGCGTTTCCCGACGGAGTTAGTCTGCTAGAACTGGTTAGCTAGGTTCGCAAGGAGCAGGCAGAGCTATGACAGGCTTTGCTGCAACTGCATGGACATTACGGCGACAGCACGAGCTCATCGAAGCTGGCGGTGACGACGGGAAAAGCAGAGGAGAAGAAAGGGAGAAGAACGACGACGACGCAGGCTTTATAGCGCGGCCAAGAAGCAAGGTGAAGCCACGCAACAGCCTTCCCCTTCCAGCTCAAAGCCGGAGATGGCCACGGGCGCGACTGGAAGCCGTCGGAAGCTCACCGACGGTGAGGTGTCGCCCACTGACACTGTTCACAATATTTACCGAATTGCCACTCGTCTAATTTCTCAAATTGCTCCCAAATTTGTATGGTAACTCAAAAATCTCCAAAAACAAAAGTTGTTCCAAATTCAAAGTTCTAAAACTTTGCTTTAATAACCATACCCAAATTATGTCTATATTTTGAAATGCAAGTTTAAAATCAAAAGGGGACACTTTTAGAACTTATCGCCTTTTTAAATTACTTCAAATTTTATATAACAACTTTGAAAACTCCAAAAACCAACTTTGTACAAATTGACAAACTCTACACTTTTTATTTTAGGCTGAACCCCAAAATGTGTTTAGATTTTGAATTAGGTTTCCAGGGTAGAATTTAAATGCTGAAAATTAGGGTTTTCAGAAATTCCAAATCAATACAAAGATTTTGAACTTGATTCAATCCATACAAGTCAACACATATAACATAAAAGTAAACTTGTTTTAGTGGATGCATATCAAAGTTTTCACTAACACATGAATGATGTCTGATGCATATGATGACATGGCATGTTTTAGGGTTTAAAACACCAGAGGTGTTACAATCTTTCCCCCTAAAAGAAATCTCGTCCCGAGATTTAAAGTCCGAGGGTAAGTAATGGAAAAGGAAATGTGTCAAACACATTAACTTTCAAGTTGTTCATAAAACAACAAGAGTTGACTTGAAATTGTAAACGAGATCAAAAGACAGTTGTAAGGGACAAAGGATTTAGTAACTTCAATGGAATGATGGAACATGAATTCCAAATGAGAGTTCTAAGATGAATGAATCACATTAATTGCAAAGCTATAATGGATCATGACCACAGACCTCGATACCAGCGAGCGCCCAGCAGTATTTCCTTATGGCTGCAGTCCATGGGAGACCCCAGGTTTCGACGCGGCACCATAAATCATGGATCATGGCACCACCATAGGGCACAACTAAAGTAACTCACAAGTAACACTTGTCAAGCTAGCAAAATCAAGGAACTAGCATGTGTTGCATTAGGAGAGACCAAGACATGACACATGCATAGGTTTGAGAATTCAAGGATTAGTCCCAAGTTTCAACATTGAGTAGATGGGGAAAAATTAAAGTGCATCAAGAAATTCCCAAAGATGTGGAACTTATGAGCAAGTACAATCAAAGAGTGGTTTACTAGCAAAGCTTGGTACATGATCAATTTCATTGGGACAAAATAACTATAACAAGTACAAGCCATTCCCTGAATGGAAGGAGGAAGTTTTAAACATCATTATATTTCAACTTCATATGAATGATTATAACTAGAATATGTGCAGTGTTTCATTAATGACATGATGCATGAACGATTCTTACGTTACTAAACATCAAAGCTCCTATGGTACAAAAACAATAGTTCTTATTATATAGGGCATAATAAGATTACTACTCCACCACATAAAACCTTTTTTAATCAAATAAGGAATGGCGAGAATGAATTAAGATAAGTCGAAAGCAATTTGGACCAAATTAACATGTTAAATTTATTTATCCCAAATCATTTTGAAGTTTTGTAAAACAATACCACAAAAACCTTTGTAATGGCCGCTCTGATACCATTCTATGGTAGAACCTCCTAAATTATAGGGCCCACATGCACCTGTCACTGTCCAATGACCTCTGACGACTATGCATATGTTCCCGGTAACTTAAGAAGACTGTCGGGTGTCCCCAAGGAACCTTGAATCATCCACGATTTTTCCGAGCATGATCCATTACAGAGTCATTGCAGTATTACAACAGTTTATTCATTAATATACATCAGAGTAAAATAGCGGAAGTCTTACAATAACTTAGTTTACAAAATAGTTGTTTCACAAACTAAGTACGATTATTATTACAAACCATAGTAGTGGAGTGGTATTAGTAACATAAACATAACACGCAAAGAAAGTGCCCTGCCCAAGGACCACACATTTACCTGTCATCTTTGATTTGAAAAAAGAGTCATGCAGCACGGTCCAAAGCAGACCTGCTCATGAGACTCACCTGCAACAAGGGTTTAACGAACCCTGAGTACAAAAGTACTCAACAAGACTTAACCGAAGTAAAAACTGATAAGACTCAGGAATGCAGGCTAAGGGATTCAAGGTAAGGCTTTAGCAAGATTCAAAGTTCTTTTGCGTAAAAGCTCTGTAAAAAGATTCTTTCAACATTTAATTCTTCATAAAGACCATATATGAATTTGCCATGATCCGTAATGAGATCATGAACTTCATATCAAACTCTTTCTCAAGTCTAACTCAAGTTTCATTTATTAACTACGACGATGAACAGTGAGTTGAGTCTCCATAACCGAGGAGCAACGATGATTCAAACCGATTATAACCCAGCTGGGGATTCCCAACCACATGACATATGCAGGTCCTTGACCTACATATACCAACCCACCCTCAGATCCTCTAAAACAAGAATGGGTCCGTGCCACCCGAGAATACAGTACTCCACCAATCCAGCCCATTGCCACATGGGTACATGCTACTCTCGCCATCTCTCCACTCCTAGTGCACGAGTAGCCATTCTCGTAATAGAATAGCCGAGTTAAGGCTTACCGAAGTATGTGGCTAGTACTACAAAGTCTCACCTCATGCAATTCAACAACGGATGGTTCTTAATCGACACAGGTGCAAAGAACCCGCTCACAAGATATTCATGTCTTGTGGCTCTCATACACCGAGTCCGCCCGGTCTAGATTTATTACTCCACATGATTATAGCTCAAGATAACATAAATACCCAAAAATCCATTTATATCTCATGGGTGACAGGTAATCACCCGACTTCTCTCGGTCTAAGCATGGCTAAGCATAATTAGACATTTCTCGGATTGAAACGGGTAACAAGGTTGATATGGAAAAACAAGATTGGTAATGCACCAATTAGGTTTTCACTCAACTCATAATCACTTAATGTTTAAAATGATGCGCGATATAAAACATGATGCTTGATGGATGCAAAAGTTAGTAACTTGAATACAACTTTCCTTCACGGTACAGTTGCAAACCAACAACTGAATAAACCTTTTCATAAACTCAAACACTTACTTTAATTGCCAAGGATCATTATATGCTAATGACCCAAGGTCATCACTCAATCCCAAATTCAAACAAAACCTAAATCATTAGGGTTTACTATTTGTTTTTATTAATTAATAACTAATTAATAATTATGAAATAAATCAACTTTCTCCAAATGAGCTCAACATTTTTGTGAAGACTCATCACATGATAACTAAGTGGCAAAACAATTTTCATAATTTTTGGATAATTATTTAAGCCTAGAAAAATCATGGAAACCCATTTATTAATTACTTTGAGCAATTTTTATCACATTCAAAATGTACTGAAAAGTAACATTTAATATTTTTTCTAAATAGTTTACATCTCAGAGAGGTCACACAAAAATTTTCATAATTTTTGGAGCTCTATTTAATTCTACACAAAATAAACAAAATATAGCACTATTTAAACAATTCTGAAAATAGAAAATTCATTTTCAAACTAACTGTCACTGACAGAGTGACCCCACATGTCAGCACAGTACTCCCGTGCTGACCACAGCGGTGAGGCTTGCTGACCGGCGATTTCTCACCAACGGTGAGGTCTCCGACGACGACGAAGGTACCATCGTGATCCCTACGACAAGGCGCACCTATTGGTGGCACTAATTGCACCAATCGCTGCACAACTCGAGCTCGACGCCGGCCATGGCGGACACGGCGGTGCGACTGTGCTACTCTGATGAAGTGAGGCAGGTAGCGGTTAAACAAAACGCTTGGGAGGACTCAGTGGCTCCCCCCAGACACGCCCGAGCTGAAAGAGGAACCGGAGGAGTAACAGAGGAGCTCGTCGTTGATCAAGGCAGGTACGGCGGCTCAGCTGGTGTCGACGGCGGTGCTCCGGTGGCTGCGGTGGACAAAAAGGTCACCCAACAAGACACAAAGGATCATGGCAACATGGCGAAGCTGGAGCTACGCTGAGCAAGAGCAAAGACGCACCATAGAGTGCTGGCCATGGTGACGCGCACTCTACGGCGATGCTGCCGGCCGCGAGGAAGAAAGGCAACGCGTAGCGTTTCCCGACGGAGTTAGGCTGCTAGAACTAGTTAGCTGGGTTCGCAAGGAGCAGGCAGAGCTATGACAGGCTTTGCTGCAACTGCGTGGACGTTACGGCGACAGCACGAGCTCATCGAAGCTGGCGGTGACGACGGGAAAAGCAGAGGAGAAGGGAGAAGAACGACGACGACGCAGGCTTTATAGCGCGGCCAAGAAGCAAGGCGAAGCCACGCAACAGCCTTCCCCTTCCAGCTCAAAGCCGGAGATGGCCACGGGCGCGACTGGAAGCCGTCGGAAGCTCACCGACGGTGAGGTGTCGCCCACTGACACTGTTCACAATATTTACCGAATTGCCACTCGTCTAATTTCTCAAATTGCTCCCAAATTTGTATGGTAACTCAAAAATCTCCAAAAACAAAAGTTGTTCCAAATTCAAAGTTCTAAAACTTTGCTTTAATAACCATACCCAAATTATGTCTATATTTTGAATTGCAAGTTTAAAATCAAAAGGGGACACTTTAAGAACTTATCGCCTTTTCACATTACTTCAAATTTTATATAACAACTTTGAAAACTCCAAAAATCAACTTTGTACAAATTGACAAACTCTACACTTTTTATTTTAGGCTGAACCCCAAAATGTATTTAGATTTTGAATTAGGTTTCGAGGGTAGAATTTAAATGCTAAAAATTAGGGTTTTCGGAAATTACAAATCAATACAAAGATTTTGAACTTGATTCAATCCATACAAGTCAACACATATAACATAAAAGTAAACTTGTTTTAATGGATGCATATCAAAGTTTTCACTAACACTTGAATGATCAATAATGTATATGATGACATGGCATGTTTTAGGGTTTAAAACACTAGATGTGTTACGCCGCCTCACACGTTGATAGCGCCACGATCTTTTGCTTCAGCAACTTCCAAGCAATGGGGACCGCTCCAAAGAAGACGAGCACGCCAGAGGTGCTCCATCGCCCATCAATGTCGCTCGCCATGTCTGCATCGCTGAAGACAGTGAGCTTTAGCTCACCTTCCTTTGCCTTGGAGGGTGCCTCACTGAAGACCGTGAGCCACAACCCACCCTTGCCACCACTCTTGGAGAAGATGATCGCTTGATCAAGCATCCCCTTGATGTAGCGCAACAACCTTTTCATTGCCATCCAGTGATCTTCGCGTGGGTCCTCCATGAAATGGCTGACGTACCCAACCGCGAACGCAATGTCCGATCGGGTATGAGTGAGGTAGCGTAGCCCGCCGACGATGCTCCGGTAGCGAGTCGTGTCCACCTTCGCAGCAGTGCTGTGCTTGCTTAGCTTTAGCCGCTCTTCTATTAGAGTTGCGCATGGCTTGCATTCTGCCATGCCGCCACGCTCAAGCAGCTTCTCTATGTAGGCGCGTTGACCTAGGGAGATGCTCTGCTTCCCCTGCCTCACCTCGATGCTGAGGTAGTAGGAGAGCACGCCGAGATCGCTCATCTTGAAATGAGCCGCCATCTCACACTTGAAACTATCGATGTCCTCTGCTCGTGCTCTGGTGACAATTAAGTCATCCACGTACACGCCAACGACAAGCTCCTCCTTCCCCCATCGCCGCATATAGAGCGCGTGCTCTGTAGCGCAGTGAGTGAACCCAAGCTCACCCAAGGTGGCATCATGCTTGGCATTCCACGCCCGAGGGGCCTACTGCACCCCGTAGAGTACCTTGCGTAGCTTGAGCACCTTGTGCTCAGCGCCCTTGATGGTGATGCTCGGAGCTTGCTTGACAAAGACCGTCTCCACGAGCTCACCGTTGAGGAACGTAGACTTGACATCGAGGTGGTTGATGTGACAATCTTTCACTACTGCCATGGCCAACAGCAAGCGAATGGACTCCATTCGTGCCACTAGAGCAAATATTTCCTCAAAGTTGATGCCCTCATGCTACACGAAGCCACGAGCGATGAGACGAGCCTTGTACTTGACAATGATACCACGCTCATCCCACTTCACCTTATAGACCCACTTCAAGCTGATCGGCCTACAGCCCACTGGTGGATCTACCAGCTCCCATGTGCTATTGTCCTCGATGGCCTTCATCTCTTCCAACATTGCCCGTCGCTAATTGGCATCGCGTTTAGCCACTGCAAACATCGATGGCTCCTCGGCACTAACAATGAACAGCTCTAGATCGTCAAGAGCCGACTAACCAGGCCTGTGGCCCCTGCATTGGCAATGATGTTGTCCAGCCTGTGGAACCATACCTCCTCACCATCATGGAAGGCATCCATGAACTTACTGATGTCGCTTGGAGGGGAGGTGAAATCGATCGGTGGTCCCTGTTCTATCAGAGTGGTCGGCATCGCTGCTGGACCGTTTGGCACCACTATCGGAGTGGTCGGATCCACTGCTGGTGCGGTCGACACCACTCCTGGAGTGGTCGGCTCCACTGCTGGAGCGCTTGGCACTACTGCTGAAGTGCTCGGCACCTCCTCTGGAGTGGTCAGCATTGCTGCTGGACCGCTCGGCACAACTTTTGGGGTGGTCGGCACCTCTTCTCCAGCGTCTCCACCACCGTGGATGACTAAGTGTTCGACGACAAAGGTGCTGCTCAAGCTGCCAACTTCCCCCACACCCAGACCCTCCCAGTCCTAGGCCGCCATCTCATCGAACACCACATCCCTAGAGATCACCACCTTGCCTCTGTTGGGATCATAGAGCCGATACGCCTTGGTGCCCTCCTCATAGCCCAGGAGCACCATCGGTGTGCTCCTGTCTTCTAGCTTGCCGAGGTGAGGCTTGGTGTTCTTCACATGGCTGACGCCGCCAAATGTCCTGAGGAAGGACACGTTTGGCTTGCGTCCATGCCAAGCCTTGAACGATGTCTTACCCTTCAGGGACATGGTGGGCGCGCGGTTGAGGATGAACACCGTCATGGTCACCGCCTCTCCCCAGAACTTTGCCGGCAAGTTTTTGGCCTTCATCATCGACCTCGCCATGTCGACCATCGTCTGGTTCCGCCGCTCCACCATGACATTATGCAGCGGCGTGTACGGTGCGGTGTGGTTGTGGCAGAACCGCCCGAAATAGCATACTTATGGAGGCGCTCGTCTTCCACCAGACACTAAGCACCCTGGAAGCAAGCTACAATGAGCGGTGTCCGTCGGGCACACCCCAAGGGAGAACCCGAAAGATCCACATTTTCTCCAAGGATCCAATAATGAGAACGAGTTACAACACAAGTACCTTTCATACATTATAGTTTCCTAAAAAGTACATTATTACAATACCAAATACCAGAGTGCGGAATGATAAACAGTGGAATTTAAAAATAACATCTAGCGGTAGGGGCGAGGATTCCGTCTGAGCCCACCAGAAGGATCCTCCACACAAGGGATTCTTCAAGCATCACCGGCAACAGGGGTAAATAAACCCTGAGTACGCAATGTACTCGCAAGACTTATCCGATTAGGGGGAATAATTTCCCGACTCCAAGGAATATGATGGGCTTTATGGTTTGCTGGTTTTCTTTAGCAGAAAGCAATACTAATAGTGAGTCCTTATTTATGTATTATTATTATCAGTCGTATTAAGTTATCATCTAGTTAGTCTATATAAGCACCTGTTCTACCTTCAAGCAGGAGTTGAGCAATCAGTTATATTTCTTCTCCTTTTTCCACTTTCAGTTCTTACTACGGTGCTAAGCCGTAGACAAGCCATACCAGATCGCCCGGTGATTCACGAATCAATGTTCCCAGCTGGGTGCCCTGAAAACACACGCCCCGCTTGTACCCCAGGCACAAGCAGGACTAACCCACCACTCTCCTGTCCCGGGTGTCTAGGTCCTCGTCCAAACTTGGACTCCAAGCCCCCACTCCTGAGTCCCGAACTCAGTGTGGTGCAAGGACCTCCACCAACTCCTCTTCCCATCAATCGATCCAGAAAGAGCTAGATCCACGACAAGAGAGCAACAAGCCTTCCCTGCGCCCATACCCAAGTATGCGCTCGGGACAATAATCTGTGACTTGCCTAGAGTCATATGCAACGACCGGTCCTTAATCGACATGAACAGGGAAAAAGTGTAACTAAGTCATGCCCTGTTGGCCGCAGGACACAACCCCTTACACCCACCAGTACCCAATCTATATCCCTGCCCGGTCACCATTTTCCTTTCCACCATTATATCATGGTTGTTCATATTTTATTACCTATTTGCGAGTAACGGCAGGTTACTCACGCTACCGATATCCTGAGCATAGAAGCTACTCGACCTGTACTAGTAGGACTCATGTGTAGGTATATTTATGTAGGTAGTTTCCATAAAATGCCTATAACGTAAATGTACATCATATATATATATATTCCATGATCATAAAAATATGGGTTATGCACCGGGGCTTGCCTTGGGCAGGCGCTGGGCCAGCAGGGTCAGCACCAATAGGCTCCTGAGCTTCCTCCTGTGTGAAAATATCCTCCTTGTACTCCTCGATCACCTCGTCGTACTTCGGCTCGCCGACAGGCACGAAGTCTACCAGTCCGTGATCTATATGAAATGATGATGCAATGTTTAACAATATAACAACAACAACTCTTAAAATAGAAGTACATTGATTTAAGTACTAAGCTAGTGCTATCGACCATGGTGCTAAATTATCTATTGCTATCGGCAACAAGTATCAAGTGAGGCATTCATCGTTATTCCAGCAACTATCGGTATTTTCACTCCTAACGCCGATTTACGCTATATCCCAATAAACAAGGGTAATAGCTACTTTATTTAACAACACCTTCTAATGCTACAAAATTTACAGCGAACACATAACATCCTCGGGAACCTACTGTAAAATTTTCAAAGCTAAAACTATTACCGATTTGCCACAAGAATTCCTACAAATATTAATCTATATAATACTAAGCTTTCTAATTAGAATTTATGAGCCTATGATCATAACAGCTAACTGTGAACTAACTACACTAACAGATAGATGGTATTTTTGCGAACCTAACAAAATTAGTCTCACTATTTTTGGACAACTACGCAATTTACTACGATTTATCGAAGTTCAATTAATAACCAAAATAAATAAACATGTATATTCTCTGGGAATTAAGAAACCGAAACTTAGCTTCGTGGCCCAACACGCGTGGCCTAGCCCGTGACT
Organism: Miscanthus floridulus; assembly: GCF_019320115.1. Classification (NCBI taxonomy): domain Eukaryota; kingdom Viridiplantae; phylum Streptophyta; class Magnoliopsida; order Poales; family Poaceae; genus Miscanthus; species Miscanthus floridulus. Next base: position 224,909,593 of record NC_089587.1, on the reverse strand, counting down.
GCGTGACGCGCATCAGCGCAGCGCGGCCCATGTGTGCACGTGCCAGCAGGCCACAACACGGCCCACGCGGAAGCGTGTCCCAGCCGGCCAACGGTCCACGACGGGGAAAGGCCCGCACGCGATGGCAATATGCACAGACACCCCCGATCGACTTGGTATTCACAGTGAACTCTAAGACACTATTCCACCAGTCTACGCTTTTACAGCTGCACCCTCCGAATCTCTTGTCCTCCCACTGACGACACCCCTACGGCCACCCGCGTGCACCGGCGCGGCGGGGCTAGCACCGGCGACCCACGCCGGCCACCTCAGGCCTCCTCCTCCCCAACCAATGAGCCAAATCTCACCTAGGTACGAACACGAAGTGCAAGGCGGAGGAAACGCGCACCGGGACGCAGCTGCGGGGTCGGACCACAATGGCGGGCAACCTGTAGTCACGGCGGTGCCATTCCGGTGAACGTCAGCAAGGCCAGTGTAAGAAAAAATGGACCCTAAGCCCATTTACTTTGGATTTTGGTGTTTGATGACCAACACAACCAAATTGGACTAATGAATTTGCAAGTGTTTGTTTTGTAGTCCAACAGGGTGCAAGACATGACTTGGACGAAGGCGACGTGATGATCAACACCTTAAGAAAGACCTTAGGAGCACAAGAAAAGACCCAAGATATCAAGCAAAGTCCAAGCATGAAGATAGGAACCAAGCCGTACGCAAGATTGCAAAGAAACGAGCTCGTAGAGACGACCGGACGTTGGACTGGATGCTAGAAGCGCGACCGGATAATGGACCGGTGGCTCGGCAGACAGGCGACCGGACGCGAGGATCGGACGCTAGCGGCAACTGACCGGACGTAGAAACGCAGCGTCCGATCGAGTACAGAGAGGTTCCAGGCGCGCGAAACTACGACCGAACGCGTCCGGTGGCAGGCGACCGGACGCTGGCAGCGTTCGATCGGTGGTTCACGGCTGCAACGGTCGGGACGACCGGATGCGTCTGGTCAGGACGATTTAACGTCCGGTCAGTAGCAGATTTGCGGGAGTTCGACCCCAACGGCTACTTTCTCAGTGGGGCTTATAAATACAACCCCCAACCGGCCATTTGATGGGTGTGGAGCTGAGGAAACATACCAAGGGTGTTGATACACCATTTTAGTGATCTCCACATGCATAGTGCTTAGTGTTTTATTAGGTGATTAGCATAAGTGCTTTGCGAAGTTCTTAGGTTGATTAGACCACCGCTCATGTGCTTGCTCTAGGTGTTTGCCTAGTGTTTAGTGAGGTTTGCATACCTCTTGCCACCCCGTGCTTGCGAGCATAAGTGTTGTACATTGGAGGGGCTTGAAGTCTTGCGAGATCACACCAACCGCGTTTGTGGTGTGGCCGCCACTGTGTACCGGAGGGAACAAGGCCCACGGCGTTTCGGCCGGAAGCTTGATAGTGAAGATGGCGGGGAGCATCCGGGAGAGGCTTGCCGAGAAGCACATCGGAGACCCACTTGCGCGTGGGGAAGGCCTGAGGCTATCCACGGAGTTACCCGACCGGGAGCTTGGCCCTTGCGAGGGATTCCTTGCGAGGGGCTCCAACGAGGACTAGGGGGAAGCTTGCGCGCTTCTCGATACCTCGGTAAAAATACCGGAGTCGTCGACGGGAGTTTGCATATCTCTACCTTGCTCTTTAGCTTCCGCATTTACATTGATTACTTTACTACGTTTGTGGTAGAGATAGCAACACACTAGCAAAACCATAGTTGCACATCTAGATAGCTTATCTATTGCATAGGTTTTGCTAGGGTTAGAAAAAGAGGCCATAGTTTAGAGTTATATTTTTAAGTTGCCTAATTCACCCCCCCTCTTAGGCGTCACGGTCCCTTCAATTGGTATCAGAACCAGGTTGGCTCATATTTGGACCTTTGGCTTAACCGCCGTTGAGCCGACGCTATTGTAGAGTGGTTGGGATGGATACCGCTAGGCCTCCACAATTTGACGGCACTAACTTCCCATACTATAAAGCTAGAATGGCTTGCCACCTTGAGGCAGTTGATTTGGGTGTATGGAGAGTCACTCGTGACGGGATGAAATCCATCAAGAATCCCAAAAAAACCCACAAGGAGTGACGAAAAAGAAATACATTTTAATGCTAGAGCTAAGAATTGCTTGTTTGAATCTTTTAGCATGGATGTGTTTAACCAAGTGTTCACCTTAAATACGACACATGAAATTTGGTTAAAACTCCAAGAGCTCCATGACGGCACAAGTAATGTCCGTGAGCAAAAACATTGTCTAGCTAAGCAAAATTATGATTCCTTTGCTATGAATGATGATGAGCTTGTTCGTGATATGTATTCTCGATTGAATCTAATTATCAATGAGCTCCATTCAATAGGATTATTAAAGCTAGATGATGCGGACATCATGAGGAAGATCATCTCCATTCTACCACAAAAGAAATATGCAAGCATCATCACCATCCTTCACAACATGGAGAACTTGAGCACCATGACCCCGGGCATTGTCATTGGCAAGCTAGTGGCATTTGAAATGTCACGCAAGATGGGTCAAGGAGAAGCATCTTCATCAAGCAAAGGCAAAGCACTCGCTTGTAGCGAGAAGAAAAAGGTGAAGGGCAAGAAAGCTGAGTCAAGCTCAAGCTCAAGCTCCTCAAGTGAAGAAGAAGAAGATGAGGATGATGATGATGAACAAGAATCAAGTGATGATGATCAATCTTCCTCCTCCACCTCCGACCTTGATGAAGAATCGATCAAACTTATCAAAAAGGTGGAGAAGATGATCGTAAGGCTCAATGTCAAGGGTGTGCCCATCCAAATTCAAGACCTCGTTTTCACTAATCAAAGAAACGAGCAAAGAAAGAGGGGATGCTATGGATGCAGCGAGTTGGGGCACTTTGTGGAAGTTTGTCCAAACAAGCCCATACCCAAGACAAAGAAGAAGGCGTGCAAGAACAAAGCCCTCACAACAATAAGGTCATGGGATGATTCTTCAAGTGAAGAAGAAAACCATCACAAGAGGCGAGGTCACAAGCACTCATCATCAAGCTCTTCTCGTGTGTGCCTTATGGCACGAGGTAACAAAAGCTCATCCTCTAGTGAGAGTGATAGTGATGATGATTTGCCTTCTTACAATACAATTGTGCAACAAAATCTTAAATATGCTAAAGTTTGCATTAGTCAACAAAAGAAGCTCAAAAACTTAAAAGAAGAGCTAGGTAGTTCACAAGAAGCATATAAGAATTTGCTTGAACAATATGAAAACTTTGCAAATCTCAATGTTGAACTATCTACTAAAATTGAGCAACTTGAGGCTAGTGCAACAACAAGTGCATGCACAATTAATGATAAGCAACTTGAAAAGAAAAATGAAAAATTAAAAGAAAAGTTAGCTAGCTCACAAAATGATTATCAAAGTTTGCTTGCTAAAATGGAAATCATGTGCAAACATTGTGATGAGCTAACAAATAAAGTTGCCAATCTTGAGGCCGTCAAAAATACCCTCACCAAGGCATCTAAAAGAAATGACATAATTAAAAAGGATGCATCTACCTCTTGCAATAATTTATGTTTAGACTCATCTTTGTGCAACCAAGCTTGTGTTGAGAAAGTGATTGTAGATACATGCACACAAGAGGTTGCAAAAGAGAATGAGCAACTCAAGCAAGAAGTAGCTCGCCTCACCAAGGACTTGACTCAAGTGAAAGGCAAGGCGAAGCAAACCCAACTTCATCAAGATAACACCGTCAAGGGAGTGAAGAAGCTTGATGAAGGACAAACCGTGGTTTGCTACGTGTGCCACAAAGAAGGCCACAAGTCCTATGAGTGCAAGGTGAAGAATGGGGGAGGAGCAAAGAAGAAGGAGAAAAAGCAAACAAGCAAGCTCTCCAACACCTACACCAACAAGGTGGACAAGAAGGCCTCCACACCTTATCTCTTGAAGAAGAAGAAAAATGATAAGGTGGTGGCCATCAAGGTGAACAAGCAAGCAAACAATGGGGTCAAACGCTTTTGGGTGCCAAAGGAAATCATTTCCAATATGAAGAGCACCAAGAAGGTTTGGATCCCGAAAGGGAAGTGAGAAGTCCGTCGGACCTCGGGGAATTTGGAGACTTGGCAAAGTTTGGGTGCATTTCATGGGGTGCATCATGATGGACAAAGTCATTGCCAAGTAGGTTAGTGAATACTATGGACCCAAATTCCCCTTCCCATGTTAGGTAACTAGATGTCATTACTTTCAATTAGCATTTGTTTCAATTGGTATTGTCTTTCAATTGGTATACTCTTAAAGCATCTAGTTATCTTATATGCCTAATGTTTGCATTTACATGCTTAAATATTTTGTCATGCATTTAATAGGTATATCATATGGTAGGCTCGCTCGGTTTCATTATCAACCCTTGGAGCAAACCTACATGGTTTAAAATTGTTTAGAAGCATGGCACATAGCTTGTTTTTCAATTAACTATCTAATATGTGCCAAAGTCCAAATTGTAGATAATCTCTCCCAAATATCATCTTTCAAGTGGTATTTTGATACTTAAATCAACGTGCACAAATTTTACAAGTATTCAACACTTGTATGCACAAATTTAGGGGGAGCTTAATCTACAACTTGGATGCTTTGAGACTAACACTTTTTCAAATAGTATCAATTTTTCAAACCTATGTGTAGTAGTCTCATTGTGAGGAAATTGAAGTCCCCGGAGTTAAGCATCATTCTTTAATTGGCATCATCATGTTCTTTTCATTCCATATCTATATGCTTTCTCCATGCATTATATAGATTAAACTCTCTTGTGCAATAAATTGCTATTTATGCATATGCTTTGCTTTCTACCAAATGTATGCATACATTTAGGGGGAGCTTAGTCTATATAATGTGAGAGTCAAATTTTGTGATCCATTTCATTCTATACACAAAGGATCACGAAATTTGACCCTCCCTTGTGCTACTAATGTCTTCCTTTTCGGTGTTTGATGCCAAAGAGGGAGAATTTGAAGGACCAAAGGCAAGCATCAAGTTGATGTCTACAAGTGGTAATGGTCCAAGAAAGGGAGGAAAGTGGATTATGGATTAGACTAAGTAATGGTAAAATCCGTAGGAATCCATAATGACACATAGGGACTTTTGCAAGGGCAAGATGGTTTTCGATTGGTATCTAAGTAGGATTTTCTAGCATCATATAACCTTGCCCTCTGCATTGCATCCTAGCAAGTAGGTAGTTTTTAAATTTCAAAATCTCTATCATTTGCTTGCTTTGGTCGTGTTGTCATCAATCACCAAAAAGGGGGAGATTGTAAGAAAAATGGACCCTAAGCCCATTTACTTTGGATTTTGGTGTTTGATGACCAACACAACCAAATTGGACTAATGAATTTGCAAGTGTTTGTTTTGTAGTCCAACAGGGTGCAAGACATGACTTGGACGAAGGCGACGTGATGATCAACACCTTAAGAAAGACCTTAGGAGCACAAGAAAAGACCCAAGATATCAAGCAAAGTCCAAGCATGAAGATAGGAACCAAGCCGTACGCAAGATCGCAAAGAAACGAGCTCGCAGAGACGGCTGGACGCTGGACCGGACGCTGGATGCGCGACCGGACGCTGGACCGATGGCTCGGCAGATAGGCGACCGGACGCGAGGACCGGATGCTAGCGACAACCGACCGGACGTAGAAACGCAGCGTCCGATCGAGTACAGAGAGGTTCCAGGCACGCGAAACTACGATCGGACGCGTCCGGTGGCAGGCGACCGGACGCTGGCAGCGTCCGATCGGTGGTTCACGGCTGCAACGGTCGGGACGACCGGACGCGTCCGGTCAGGACGATTCAGCGTCCGGTCAGTAGCAGATTTGTGAGAGTTCGACCCCAACGGCTACTTTCTCAGTGGGTCTTATAAATACAACGCCAACCGGCCATTTGATGGGTGTGGAGCTGAGGAAACATACCAAGGGTGTTGATACACCATTTTAGTGATCTCCACATGCATAGTGCTTAGTGTTTTATTAGGTGATTAGCATAAGTGCTTTGCGAAGTGCTTAGGTTGATTAGACCACCGCTCATGCGCTTGCTCTAGGTGTTTGCCTAGTGTTTAGTGAGGTTTGCATACCTCTTGCCACCCCGTGCTTGCGAGCACAAGTGTTGTACATCAAAGGGGCTTGAAGTCTTGCGAGATCACATCAACCGCATTTGTGGTATGGCCGCCACCGTGTACCGGAGGGAACAAGGCCCGCGGCGTTTCGGCCGGAAGCTTGATAGTGAAGACGGCGGGGAGCATCCGGGAGAGGCTTGCCGAGAGGCACATCGGAGACCCACTTGCGCATGGGGAAGGCCCGAGGCTATCCACGGAGTTACCCGACCAGGAGCTTGGCCCTTGCGAGGGATTCCTTGCGAGGGGCTCCAACGAGGACTAGGGGGAAGCTTGCGTGCTTCTCGATACCTCGGTAAAAATACTGGAGTCGTCGACGGGAGTTTGCATATCTCTACCTTGCTCTTTGCTTCCGCATTTACATTGATTACTTTACTACGTTTGCGGTAGAGATAGCAACACACTAGCAAAACCATAGTTGCACATCTAGATAGCTTATTTATTGCATAGGTTTTGCTAGGGTTAGAAAAAGAGGCCATAATTTAGAGTTATATTTTTAAGTTGCCTAATTCACCCCCCTCTTAGGCGTCACGGTCCCTTCA